>NC_080541.1:62871855-63173105 GCF_028640845.1 Ahaetulla prasina | reverse complement strand
AGGGCAGCTGTCACGCAGCAAGGAGCCAGGTACGCGACCAGCAAGCCCATCTGACATCTATGACCCCATCTCACAAAAAGGGATTCACACCCGGCAATCTGAGGCACAGTGGTCTCCCTCGGCTCTAGACTCTCTCTAATCACAACCGCCACCCCACCACCCCTACCCTGGCCCCTCGGCTGATGGGGTGCTCGGAAACCCGGCGGGCACATTTGAACAAGGGGCACGCCCCCTTCTGGGCCCAGCCAGGTCTCCGTAACGCCCATAAGGTCCGCGGCACCCCCCTGAATAAGATCGTGAATTAGGGGGGCCTTATTGGCCACGGACCGTGCGTTGCACAACATCAGCCGAAGGCCAGGGCCCTGAGGGTCCTGACCATCCGGGAAACGGGAGAAGTTTGAGGGCTCGGGGCGCGCGATCGCCTGCAGACATCGAGCGCGCGCCCCCCTAACACGATGTGAGCCCCCACTTCCGCCATATCTGCCCCTCCCCCTAACCGTGGAAATGTCACCACCCTCAACCAATGGAGCACCAACCCCCCCCATGACCCTCGGACCCACCAACCCCCCGCCACGAGCATGCGCAGGAACTGGACTCCCACCCGGCGGGTTTCCCCCAACACCCGCCCTTAAATCCCTCCCACCCACCCCCAACCCAAACCTATCGATTTCCTCCTCCCCTTAAAACCCTTTAACACCCCTTAAAACCCCGACAGGTTCTTCCCCCTACCTGACACTACCCTCCCCCCCTTTAAAAAACCCTTATTAAAAAACCTATCTACAAAACCCCACAGGTTCTTTTTTTTCGCATGCCACCTCTGTGGGTCCCAAAACCCGTCATAGAGGCCGGCCCTCGATAATGTGGAGGGCCATTTCTGCGAGGCGGGGGCACCTCGCAGCTGCAAGAGTTCATCAGAAGAATAGCGCGTTGTAATAGAAGATAAGATCGGCGAAAGGGGTCCAAACTCCGAGGGATAAAAAAGATGGCAAAGATTAAAAATGTTATCCAAATAGAGATTGAAATAGGCCTAAAATGATGATAAATGATGATAATACTAAACCAGCATGCTGGTAATCCCAATAAGGGCAGACCCACCGGTTGGAGGGATTGGGAGTGGGAGGCACCGTTTATCGGTGGTTCTCCTCCTATCTCTCCGACCGGTCGCAGACGGTGTTGACAGGGGGGCAGAGGTCGACCGCGAGGCGCCTCACTTGTGGGGTGCCTCAGGGGTCGATTCTATCGCCCCTCCTGTTCAACATCTACATGAAGCCGCTGGGCGAGGTCATCAGTGGTTTTGGGGTGAGTTATCATCTGTACGCTGACGATACGCAGCTGTACTTTTCCACCCCGGACCACCCCAACGAAGCTGTCGAAGTGCTGTCCCGGTGCCTGGAAGCCGTACGGGTCTGGATGGGGAGAAACAGACTCAAGCTCAATCCCTCCAAGACGGAGTGGCTGTGGATGCCGGCACCCCGGTTCAGCCAGCTGCAGCCGCAGCTGGCTGTGGGGGGCAAGTTATTGGCCCCCACAGAGGCCAATAACTAGTTATTGGCCCCAACGGAGAGGGTGCGCAACTTGGGTGTCCTCTTGGATGGGCGGCTGTCGTTTGACGATCATTTGGCGGCTGTCTCCAAGAGGGCTTTCCACCAAGTACGCTTGGTGCGCCAGTTGCGCCCCTTCCTTGACCGGGATGCCTTATGCATGGTCACTCATGCCCTCGTAACTTCCCGCCTGGATTATTGCAATGCTCTCTACATGGGGCTGCCCTTGAAGTGCACCCGGAGGCTGCAGTTAGTCCAGAATGCAGCTGCGCGGGTAATAGTGGGAGCAACTCGTTGCTCCCATGTAACACCACTCCTGCGCAGTCTGCACTGGCTTCCTGTGGTCTTCCGGGTGCGCTTTAAGATCTTGGTCACCACCTTTAAAGCGCTCCATGGCTTAGGACCCGGGTACTTACGGGACCGCCTGCTGTTACCGTTTGCCTCCCACCGACCCGTACGCTCTCACAGAGAGGGACTTCTCAGGGTGCCGTCCGCCAAACAATGTCGGCTGGCGGCCCCCAGGGGCAGGGCCTTCTCTGTGGGAGCTCCCACGCTCTGGAACGAGCTTCCCCCTGGTTTACGTCAAGTACCTTTCGCCGTGAGCTGAAAACGCACTTATTTATTCAAGCGGGACTGGCCTAAAATTTTATTGGGTTAAAATTTTATTGGGTTATTTATATTTTAATATTTTAATTTGTTTTAAATCTGGCCACTTTATAATATGTTTGTTTTAATTTCTTTTAATGTTGATATTGTGACTTTTTACTTGGCTGTACACCGCCCTGAGTCCTTCGGGAGAAGGGCGGTATAAAAACTGAATAAAATAAAATAAAAATAAATAAATAAATTTGAGTATCTCCAATGAAAGAAATTCCTCCAGCTCCCACAATATAGGTGTTGAATAGCTCCTTCCAGTACAGCATGTTTCTCTTTCCTTCCTTCCTTCCTTCCTTCCTTCCTTCCTTCCTTCCTTCCTTCCTTCCTTCCCAGTTACTCAGATCCTACTCTGGACAAGTTTTGTGAACAAAGGATAAGTTATTTAAACCAATTGTTTCTTGTTCTGTTTCCTGGATCAAAGCTAAACAATCCTGAACCATTATCATTTGCAAAACAATCCGTCAAATACTTAAAAATAACATATATCCCCCCAGTCTTCTCAAAAGTAAACATCTTCATCACCTCAAACTATCCCTTGCCAAGTTTTTTCCTTCCAGCCTCCTTGTCATTTTGATAATCTGAAGGATGACCACCATAGAGCAATAATCATCTTAACATTTGATATCCAGAACTGGACACAATAACTCGTGATGTGATCTGAGTAATGCAGAATAACAAAGAGGAGCAATGACTTCTTCTGACCACGACACTATGCACGAGGGTTTTTCAAGTTGTTCTGCACAACTTAGGGTTGTATGCAGTGGTGGGATTCAAGTAATTTAACAACCGGTTCTCTGCCCTAATGATTTTTTCCAACAACCAGTTTGCCAAACTGCTCAGAAAGTTAACAACCGGTTCTCCCGAAGTGGTGCGAACTGGCTGAATCCCACCACTGGTTGTATGACAATTTGATGGGCTTCCATGGAAGGCTAATAGCTAATTCTCTATCGCTCAAGATTTTGCTCACTTGATCAAAGTCCTGTTTTTTGTTTTTTTTAACAGATTTATTTATTTATTTATTTTTATTTATTTATTTTGTCACACAGTATATATAAGCATAAATATGAAATAACTATACAATATATAAGCGTATATATATGAGTATGAGTAAGTAATAACTATATTAATTGGATATAACAAAAGGAGACAATAGGACAGGAACGGTAGGCATGTTTGTGCTGTTACGCACCCCCCTTACAGACCTCTTAGGAATGGAGTGAGGTCAATAGTAGACAGTTTTTGGTTGAAGCTTTGGGGATTTTGGGAAGAGACCACAGAGTCAGGTAGTGTATTCCAAGCATTAACAATTCTATTACTGAAGTTATATTTTCTGCAATCAAGATTGAAGCGGTTAACATTAAGCTTAAATCTATTGTGTGCTCATGTATTGTTGCAATTGAAGCTGAAATAGTCTTCGACAGGAAGGACTTTGTAATAGATGAGTCTATGAGTTAAACTCAGCTCATGTCGAAGGCGGCGTAGTTAGGGTTAGGGTTAGGGTCCATGGCCTAAAAAAGTTTTAAAATACCGACTACATTTTACTTCTAAAGAATGGATGCACTGCAAAGTAAACTCACTGTCACTTGCACTTAGCATATTTATTTCTCCAAGTGGGATCAAGTGAGATCACATAAAGGCTCTCTGAATGTCACATAAAATTGTACTTTACATCGCAGACCACAAAAATTCTTTTAAAAAGAAAAATAAAGAAAGCAAAGGTGGCAAGGATTGGCAATGAAAGCTGCCCAATAAGTGGGGGAGAGAGAGAGAATAAAATGAGGGAGGAGGGCAAGGCTACAAGTTTCCCTAAAATTTATATTGCACTGAACATGTCCTGAACTGCAGAACATTAGCCCAGCTACCATTCTGTTCCTAATGGTACAGTTCAACAGCAAAATTGAAACTTAAAGACATATCTAGCAGTAATGTTTGCAAAAAGTTCAACCTGTAGATACAATTCATGTTAAGGCCTGATTTTCTAATAATTCTAAAAGTGCTTTCAAAAGAAATCCTAAATTTTATTTAGGGTAATTATCCCCAACCACCAAATTGTCCCTTTAATGTTGCAGAACAGAGGATCACCTGGTGTCTTGCTTTTCATTTCCATTCTGCTGTTATGTACATTAACAAATTAAAACTGGAATAACCAGACTACTCTCTTTGGGATTATTCATGCTAATTATCAACAATTTTGTTTTCAACAGTGTTAAATAATTGTGTTCTTTTGATGTATATGCTAATATAAATACACTGATAATCTAAATCAGTGGTACTCAACCTGGTCCCTATCGCCCACTAGTGGGCGTTCCAGCTTTCATGGTGGGCGGTAGGGGTTTTGTCCAATATTGAAGCACTTTTCTGTTTTTTAATTTAATTGACTTTTTAAAAAAATTTCATAGCCTTATTTAAAAACATTTCATTAGGTTTTCATAAAATTCCTTGTGACAATTTAAATTTCTGAAAATATACTATTTGTATCGCCCATGCATAAGTTTAGTTCACATTACGTAAGTGAAAATAAATGGCGCTATAGTGCAACAGCAAACAAAAGGGCCTCATCCCAGAATAGCTTGTGCATCTCCCCCCACACCACCCAGCTGTAACAGACAAGCAGAGCTGGTAGCTGGCACCCCCCCACACCAAAACCCAATCCACAATGCGCGAGAGGCCTGTGCAGATGACGACACATGGCGCATTACTGTGGAACCGGTGGGCAGTTAGAAAATTTTACTACTAACAGAGATACAAAAGTGGGCGGTAGGTATAAAAAGGTTGACTACCCCTGATCTAAATTCATGCTTGTTTTGGGGGTGGGTGTCTGTCTATTTTTTGTCTGCCTTTGTCCTGTTTCTGTCAGTTAACTGTTCTCATGTTTGCTGATGTCCAATAAATAAGCATCAAGCCACATTTATTTTTGCTACCTGCAATGAGTGGCATATGTGCTTGCTCTGATCTAGATACAGGGATTGACTCCGAGTGTGGTAAGTGCAAACCAAACTGGAAATCATGCACCATAATTTTCAAACAAATTTTACTTTGAAATATAGTATGTCTGGCAACATACTCTAGTTGAGAGCTGTGCACATTGGAAGAGAGATATTTTTAAAATAGCTGCTTTTTGTCATTTTATTTGAAGAGAAAGAAGGGTGTTGTAAAACATCCTTCCCAGAAATACAGTATTTCCAAAGTTCTTCACATACAATAATACTTCATCTCAGAAAGTTTAATTTTTAGACGTGTGGACAGTGCCAGCTCTTTCCCTCTTGCTTGCTTGTTTTTTTCTCTCTCACACAGACAATTGAATAGCACTGAAGTGTAAAATGTGCTTTTTGCCAAGGTCAGTTTCTTGTGATTACTTGCCTGGAGCAATTGATGCCAATTGCAACAGACTGAGTCTCAGCAGTCCACAAAGTCACTTTGGTGTTTCTTTAGAGGACATCTAGTAGGTTACAGCCACTGGTATTAGGTTTTCTGCAATGCTGTTGAATTTCAGCACACTCGTAGCTATATCACAACTTGAAATATGTCTACTTAACAAGTTTCCAGTTGATATATAAGAAGATAAAGCAATTATCCTAAAGTGTCTTCCCTGCATGGAAACTACGATACTACAAAAGGTATGTTCTATACTAAATTAATAAACAAATAGTCTATATACAGTCATGTGAAGAAGTAAATAGACCCCATTGAATTTTTTTTATGTTTTCAACATATTTAAACATACAGATATTTGATCTTCATTTCAGCGTTGATAAAAAGGATATAATAAACATCATTTACATTCTGTATTCCTCTGTGTAATTTAAATAAACATAAGTGTACATTTCACATGTGGAAAATGTAGTACAAACCTACATTAAGTACAATCTCAAATACCCAAAATATAATCAGATGTATCAGGTGCAAATTATTAGATCCTCATTAGAGAGGATCTGGGAGAAACCTGTCTTACTGAAACTTCAGACATCAAACTATATGAGCAAATATCTGTATGCTTTCCTCTTTGTTGTACAAGTGTATGGTACTGAAGACACATAGGGCTTCAGAACAAGGTTATAGATACATATGAGTCTGGGAAGGGATATTAAAACACTGGAAACAATTGGATATCAAGCATTCCATTTGTCTAGAAGATCATCTAAAAGTGAAGAAGATTTCAAACAACTGCCAGCATGTCCAGGCCAGGACATCTTACAAAGTGCGGAATAAGAGGGGAATGAAAGATGTTGAAAGAAGTCTTGAAAAACTCCAGAAGTTAATCACATGATTAACAAGTAGCTCTTGCCACTATTGATGTCAACATGTGAAAGTCTATTATTTGAGAGAAACTGTGCACATTAGAGATACATGGGAGGTTTTCAAGAAAGAAATCTTTGCTGTCTGGAAAGAAAATCACGGCAACACTAAAGTTTGCTCAAGGATACCTAAACAAACACCAGGATTTCTGGAAAAATATGCACTGGATAGATGAGGCTAACATAAGAGTTATGTGGTAGAAGACATTTTTAATACCAACAGCACTTAGACTTATATACTGCTTCACAGTGCTTTACAGTCCTCCCTAAGTAGTTTACAGAGTCAGCATATTGCCTCCCAACAATCTGGCTCCTCGTTTTACTGACATCGGAAGGATGGAAGGTTGAGTCAACCTTCAGCCAGTGAGAATTGAACTGCTGGCAGTCAGCAGAATTATCCTGCAGTACTGCATTTTAACCACTGGACCACCAGGGCTAATAAAAAACAAAGACAGCATTTCGCTTGAAAACTTGATACCAACTGTAAAGCAGGATGGTTGAAATGTTTTGATTTTGGGATGCATCAGCTCACTGTTACATAACCCACTATGAGTTCTTCATTGTACCCAAGGGTACTTGAGGATAATGTAAGGCCATCTGAGAGAACACTGAAGCTCAACTGAAAGTGAACATTGTAACGTGGAAATGATCCTAAATATTTCAGTAAATCCACCAAAGAAAGGTTGAGAAAAAAAGAGAAAAGTTCTGGAATGGCCAAGTCAAAGCCCAGAGTTAAATCCCATCAAGATGCTATGGGGTGATTTGGAACAGGCTGTGCTTGCAGGAAACTCCTCAAACATCTCTGCATGCAAGAGTGGGTGGGGGGGGGGAATTCCCCAGTCAATGCCAAGATTAGTAGACAGTTATAAGAAATGCTTACATGAGACTATGGCTTCCAAAGGGGAACAACCAGATATTAGAGCCAAAGATACATTCATTTTTTCCATACCCGACCCCTAACAATGAAGAGTTTAACTGAGTTTTATAATTATAAAATTCAGTTAAACTGACACTAAAGGGGGGGGGGGATTTTAAAAAATGCTCTGGGGGCATATGGAAAATCCCAGTAAGCTATATCTTCATCCCACTAGAACCTGTATCTTCATTTGCTCATGAAGGTTGATATTACAACCTCAATCTTAGGAAAATTGATTTGGGTGTAAAATAACCAGGAAAAATTAGAAAAAGTCACCAATAATAATTTTATCTCATTATCTTTAATCTAAATAATTATCCTAATTGTTTATATTATTTATTTATTATATAATAAAGATAAAAGAAATTATCTCTTTTTAACTGAAGATTTTTTTTCTTTTATGAAAGTAAAATAGATGCAGGGGAAAAAGGAATACAACAATGGTAAATCTTGTTCTGACCTTGATGCTGCTGCCTATTCTTCCACAAGATTTGCGCGTCAGCATCCATATTAAGACAGAATAACAATGGCTACATGAAAGGCTTGTCTACCACTTTCTGTTTTCTTTTCTTTAATCCAATGAAAACCCAAATCACCAGGCTACATGTGATTTCCAAAGGACTTAGATATAATCCTCAAGTCTCCACAAAACTTGCCATTAAGTTGTAATTTTTATATATGAGTGAATTAAGTACATGGGAAATAATCCTATTAACCTTATTAGTTTAATTAGTTTTTGACCTGACCCTATTTAAGTTCTTTTGCCTGGAATCATTTGTGTCATTCTGAGTCCAAACCAGCAGTTCAAAGACCCCACTGAAATACTTTGTATTTCTACTTTAATCATATGATCAGCCAAGATCCCATCATTTATCCAGGTCCTTTTTCACACACAAGAATTTGAAGACAGGATTGTTTAAACATGAATTTCTTTTGAATATAGATTTACCATCATTATGCTGAAATAGATGTTTAATACTCAACATAGATGTCATTAGGAAAATGGGCATATTAGTATATAAATCTATCTGTTCATGATAGGCCCCCAAAATAAGCGAGTGTGTGATGTATTCCTAAAACATCTGAGACATATCATTTTACCCAAGAAAAATCTAGAGGGTGAGACTGATAGTGAATTTCCAGTAACTCAGGGGTGTCCAAACTTTTTTGAGTGAGGGCCAAATACAGAAAAATAAGCAAAGGCCCGGGCCACCGGGGTGGGGGGGGGGGGTGGGCGTGGCTTATTTTGGGGTGTGGCTTGGTGGTCATGTGACTGGTGGGCGTGGCTAACTGCTCATGTGACTGAGTGGATGTGGCTATGGGCATAGAAACTACTCAGAGGGCTAAAAAAAGTAATTTTTGACCAGTCCTCACACTTATGACCATCCTCACATTTATGCCCATTGCAGCATTTTTAACAACCATATCACTCATTTCACAACTGCTTCTCTTCACCACGGTTACAAGATAGGGTGCAAAATGTAAAGATAGTTGTACGTGTGAGGACCAGTCAAAAGTGTGAGAACCTGTCAGAAATCACTTTTTTCAGCCGTCTGGGTAGTCCCTATGCACAGTTTAGGCTTAAGTATACTATATGTGTGTGAGTTATATATATGTGCATGTGTATCTCTATGTTTGTGTACGTGTGTGTTTGTGTTATGTTGATTTTAATGTAATATTTTTAAATATAATTATTCAGAAAGGCATGCGGCTGGACAACAAACAGTATATAAGCCTAGTAAATTCATGTGTGGCCGGGCCACACACAAGAGGTGACATATTGACACATGATTACTGTGTGTATTTCTAACTCGCCTATAATGTGAAGAACATTGCTCTCAGTGGGAGCAGTGATGCTGTCCTTTGGATTGAAGGATGGCTGGGATGTCAGGAGAAAGTTTGGTGGTTGAGACACGAAGGACTTCACAGAGATGGCTATCAGTCATTCTGGATCTCAGTCTGCTTTTGTTCTGATTTAACAGAGAAAATGTTTGTTCACATATGTATGTTGAGCCGAACAGGCTCATCATTCTTTTTGCATGGCGTCTCATCAGAGGAAACTTGGCATGATCCAAATTCTGATAGAAGTCAGGAGGAGAGAAGCTGATGTTGACTCTTCAGAGAATCATCACATTGCATTTCAATCAGTTCTAACTGCAGACTCTCCTCCACTTCTTCTGCATCCACCAGGAAGGGGGTCGAGAACAGCTTGATTTGTTTTTCAATGACAGAAAAATCTTGAAAACGCTGGTTGAATTCTGTCACGAGAGATGTAATTACAGAAACATATTTCTCCTTTTAGCAGAAAGGTCTGCCTTTGGAAAAGCAGACTTGATTTCAGACAGCGAGGGAAGTGTACAGCATTAAAGCTTCGTAGTTGTGTCTCAAACAGGCGGAGCTTTACACAGAAGGCTTTCATGTGCGCATACAGGTGTGATACCAGCTGTTCTTTGCCTTGTAGGTTCTTGTTCAGTGTATTCAGATGATGAGTAAGATCAACTAAAAATGCCAGGTCTGCCAGCCACAGAGGGTCACTCAGTTCATGAAGAGGTCGGTCCTTCTCTTTCAAAAAATTGTCGATTTCTGATCTCAGCGAATAAAACCGCTGCAGCACAGAGCCACGGCTGAGCCAGCGCACATCAGAGTGGTAGAGTACATCCCCATATTCAGCATCCACGTCAGATAAGAAAGTTTGAAATTCCCTGTGGTACAGTCCTCTAGCTCGAATTATGTTGACAGTTTTTATAACAGTGTTCATCACATTGCCCAGCTGCACAGTCTTGGCACACAGTGCTTCTTGGTGGATTATACAGTGCATCCTAACAGCCTCACCTCCGCTCTCTTTTACCTTGACGCACACCATGGATGCCATTCCTTTGCGCTCACCCGTCATGGCCGGAGCTCCATCCGTTGTTACTCCACAGAGCTTGTCCCATTTAAGCCCCATCTTTTCAACTGCCTCTGACACAGCGTCAAAAATATTTCCACCTGTCGTTGTGCCTTTTAGGCTCATCATATCAAGCAGCTCCTCCATTACAGCAAAATTATCATCGACTCCCTGCAAAATAATTAAAAGCTGTGCGGTGTCTGTGGCGTCTGTGCTCTCATCGCATGCTATCGAGTAAAAATCAAAAGCACAAGCTTTCTCTCTCAGCTGAAGTTTCAGGTTAGCTGACAAGTCCTCGATTCTCCGCACCACTGTATTTCTGGATAAGGTCACATTGTTGAAATCCTGCACTTTTTCCGGGCACATTACTTCTGTGACTTTGATGAGGCACTGCTTTATGAAATCACCGTCTGAGAACGGTTTGCCATGCTGGGCAATAAGTTTTGCGACTTCATAGCTTGCTGCTGTGGCGTTTTCCTGTATTTTGTTAGCACGAAATAAAAACTGTTGTTGAGCTTGCAGGCTAGCTGCCATTTGCTTGAATTTCTGTGCTCGTTTGGCACCTGTGTACGATGCGTAGCTCTGATGCTTGGTCTCATAGTGCCGACGGACATTATACTCTTTCATCACGGCAACATCTTCATTGCAAATCAAACAGACACACTTTCCGTTGATTTCTTTAAAGAAATATTCATTTTCCCACCGTGTTTGAAATCTTCTACACTCACTTGCTATCTTGCGTTTCTTGATTGCTGCCATTTCTGATGACTCGTGGTAAATATTTAGGACTATATTAGAGGCCTGAAAACCTGGGACATTACAATACAGATGGATACAGTCAGTCTACTAAAAAGCAACAATATGTGGATATCATCTTCATTTAAGGGGGGAAAATGTTTCATATTCATTCATCTTGGCCAGGGTGTCCAAACTTGGTCCCTTAAGACTTGTGGACTTCAACTCCCAGAGTCCTCAGCCAGCAAAGCTGGCTGAGGAACTCTGGGAACTGAAGTCCACAAGTCTTAAAGAGACCAAGTTTGGACACCCTGATCTTGGCTTTGTTTTGTATTTGGTATGAACTTGAAACTCCTTCGTTATTCCCTGCCCAAGGGGTGGAGGCGCGAGGAGCCTCACCAGGCGGCCCGAGGAGGCGAGATAGAACTGCTGGGCGGGCACGGCCAGCAGCCTCTTCGCGCTTGCCGCCGCCTCCTCCCCTCCCTTCGTTATTCCCTGCCCGAGGAAGGCGAGGATAGAACTGCTGGGCCGGGCACGCCAGCAGCCTCTTCGCTTGCCGCCGCCTCCTCCTCCCCTCGCCGTTATTCCCTGCCCGAGGAAGGCGAGGATAGAACTGCTGGGCCGGGCACGGCCAGCAGCCTCTTCGCGCTTGCCGCCTCCTCCCCTCGCCGTTATTCCCTGCCCAAGGGGTGGAGGCGCGAGGAGCCTCACCAGGCGGCCCGAGGAAGGCGAGATAGAACTGCTGGGCGGGCACGGCCAGCAGCCTCTTCGCGCTTGCCGCGCCTCCTCCCCTCGCCGTTATTCCCTGCCCGAGGAAGGCGAGATAGAACTGCTGGGCCGGGCACGGCCAGCAGCCTCTTCGCGCTTGCCGCCGCCTCCTCCCCTCCCTTCGTTATTCCCTGCCCGAGGAAGGCGAGATAGAACTGCTGGGCGGGCACGGCCAGCAGCCTCTTCGCGCTTGCCGCCTCCTCTGCCCCTCCTTCATTATTCCCGCCCATGGGGAGGAGCCGCGAGCCGCAGCTTAAAAGGGCCATATTAAATTATACTTCCAGAATTTGCTGCGGGCCAATAAAACTGTTGTTGAGCTTGCAGGCTAGCTGCCATTTGCTTGAATTTCTGTGCTCGTTTGGCACCTGTGTACGATGCGTAGCTCTGATGCTTGGTCTCATAGTGCCGACGGACATTATACTCTTTCATCACGGCAACATCTTCATTGCAAATCAAACAGACACACTTTCCGTTGATTTCTTTAAAGAAATATTCATTTTCCCACCGTGTTTGAAATCTTCTACACTCACTTGCTATCTTGCGTTTCTTCAATGCTGCCATTTCTGATGACTCGTGGTAAATATTTAGGACTATATTAGAGGCCTGAAAACCTGGGACATTACAATACAGATGGATACAGTCAGTCTACTAAAAAGCAACAATATGTGGATATCATCTTCGTTTAAGGGGGGAAAATGTTTCATATTCATTCATTTGTTAGGTGTCCAAACTTGGTCCCTTAAGACTTGTGGACTTCAACTCCCAGAGTCCTCAGCCAGCAAAGCTGGCTGAGGAACTCTGGGAACTGAAGTCCACAAGTCTTAAAGAGACCAAGTTTGGACACCCCTGCAATAACTGGTTTAAAAAATACTTAGAATTAATACATGTTACAAACTTAAACTCATCCTGTAAATGAAGCCTTTGTAAGGTATTTTTTTAATCTCCTGAAGCAGTTATTTATGAATCATACTCTTAAATGCTCTTGCTGGAGCACTTACAGCATATCATGACTCACTGGTAATTTTCTTCTAGCATGATTTGAGGGGTGGGAGAAAAATGCCAACCTGCCATTAAAAACACAACAGATAGTTCTTTCAAGCATGATTTCTAATTATTATTTTTCCTTTCTCTTTTGATGACTTAAAGAATGGCTCACTCATCTGCATTAATGCAACACTTCAGTTTTCATTAATATATCATGAAAATTGAGATTTCATTTGAACCTTATCAAAGGTTAGGAAGTGAATTGCTTGTCCCACATATGCATGGCATGCTGTTATTTCTGAGTTTCATTTACCTGACTTCTCAATTATTATGCACCCAAATCTTTGCTTCTTGTAACTGCAAATGAAGCTCCTTTGAGAAAGAGCCAAGGGAAAAGCAGCTACAAGGAATAACTTGCTGAGATGTCTATGCCAGCACAGTTGTAGCTGCCAAGAAATATAGTGCAATCCTGTTCTAAACTGTGTTCAGATATGTAGGTCACTTTAATGTACTAGCTTTGCTTTCCAATTCCTTATTTTGGCACAGCCTGTAGTATATATTCAGTTTCTAATAACTGATGCAGCATAATCAATTGATTAGTCTTATATTTAATTTCAGGCCACACTGAGATCCAATTCAGATTTAAAGTAGGCTATGGCTTCAGCTTCTGCATTTTTCCTCTCTTCCTGTAGAACCAAGAGGAGAAGATTTAGAAGCATATTTATTATAGTATTCCTTCTATCTTTAATTTACTGAAATATACTGATACGTTTGAATCCAAAACTATAATTAATTTTAATTATAATTTAGAAGAAACAAACCATTCATAAAAAAATTATAAACCAGAATTAATCACAAAATAGTATCTGGAGACGGGATATAAATATGTTACAAAGAAAATACAACTATCAGTATAGCCTCTTGCTGCATATGAAACACCACAACTTATTAGACCATATATAAAATGATAATTATAAATTGGAGTGTTTTTTAATGTATTCAAGCTCACCTATACATCCATATTGAAGATGAAATAAGAAGACAGAATAAAGATACATATTTTACAACCTGGCTTATTATATGTCTACAACTTTTTTTTTTATTTGAATTTATATCCCGCCCTTCTCCGAAGACTCAGGGCGGCTTACACTGTGTTAAGCAATAGTCTTCATCCATTTGTATATTATATACAAAGTCAACTTTTATTGCCCCTAACAATCTGGGTCCTCATTTTACCTACCTTATAAAGGATGGAAGGCTGAGACAACCTTGGGCCTGGTGGGACTTGAACTTGCAGTAATTGCAAGCAGCTGTGTTAATAACAGACAGACCCTTTGACTTGAAGTCAATTCGCAGTGATTTCATCAACACATATATGAAGTTTTCTTTGAAATCTTTTGGAAGTGAATTACCACCACTGCCTTCTTCCATAATGTTTCTGATTTTCTGCTCTAACCTATAGTCTAGTATTCCCTTGTGGTCTCTCATCCAAATACTGAGACTTGAGCCCCGATCCAGTTCAAACAAGGTCAGGCAGGTGCTGCCATCTACTGAGATATTCAGTAGCTTTAACATTCTTGATAAGTTTGTGTACATATGAGACTAGCAATTTTGCCTCAATAACAAAATTAGCCACATTTTTACAAAATGGACAACGTATTACTTCAAGTAAAATCTTACAGTAAACCTTTCTGAGAATGCTTGTTTTATACTACACACTTATACACACTATACTAATACTACTGTGTTTCTCCAAAAAGACGACCCACCTTGAAAAGAAGCCCTATCACATTTTAGAGCGCATGGGATCAAATTAAGTCCCACCCACAAAATTAGCCCTAATTAAGACCCTGCCCACCCTGGGGTACAGGGAATGGGGCGAGGCACACAGGTAAAAAATAAGCTAGGATGGGCATGAAGGGTGGAGCTGCCCTACTTATCAGGCCTCGCACACCCCGACATCTGCCTCTCCTTCTTCTGCGGCCGCTTGCCGCCACTTGCACACATTGTCCCGGCCTCCATTTTGCCTTCAGATGCCTGCCAGAAGGCATCTGAAGGCAAAATAGAGGCCACGGCAAAGCGTGCAAGTGGTAGCAAGTGGCTGCAGAAATGGGCCAGCACTGGGTTCCTGCTGGGCAGGGCTGACGGTGCCACCACCGCAAGCCCTAGCTGTTTTTTAGGGGGGGGGAGGTCAAAAGAAAATAAGACCTGGTTTTGTTTTTGGGGAAACACGATAATACTATACAATATTAATACTATACTATACTATACTACACTATACTAATACTATACTATACTACACTATACTATACTACACTATACACTTTGTACTATACATCCAAATTGCATGAGGAATGAAGAATCAAAGGTACATGGGAAAATGAAGTACTAATCAAAGACATTCTAGAAAATTTAAGGGACGTGCATAAGAGCACCAGCATGCCTACTGTTCCTGTCCTAATGTTCCCTTTGGTTGTATTCAATTTGTGTGGTTATTTCATGCTTATATATATTTTTGTGTTTGACAAAATAAATAAATAAAAATTAAAAAAAATAAAAATGTGACTACAGTAGTTTCTTCTGCTGCTTTGACTGATCCTCCATCTATTACTTGCCAGTTGGAAGGGAAAACAAAATGTAGTATAATTTGACTATACTTCCTTGATATTTCAAGATACCTGCTATGGAAGCAGAAGCTACTCTTTATATACAGCTAAAAAATTCTCTTTCCTGCTCAAGTTTCTCATTTCCACTCAGTTGAGATCATCTCACAGTTCTCCTGATGATCTAATCTGTTACATAACCAAAACACACAGAGGCAAAGTCTGCAGTCCACTCCATGTTGGAAGCTGTTTGAACTTCAAAAGAATTATAGGCAAGGCAGCTCAGAATCAAGTGTGTAATAAAGATGGGATTTGCTAAGAAAACTAAGTGCAGAAGACTAGACTCTAGGAGGAGCTGCTGAAAGCATAAAATGCCCAGGCTTTTAGAACGTTCATGTATTTTAGATTTAAGAAGCAAGAGGAGATTATATATATATAGACAGACAGACAGACAGACACTCTCAAGAAATATGTGGAAAAAAAGTCCTGTTAGTTCTCAAATGTATGTTTTTAAAACAGGAAAAAATATTATGTCTTGGAACTTCTCTTGCATAACCTGACAATAACCTATACTTTAAATTACAGAATGTGTCCAGAGGAGGCTGTAGTGATTAAGGCATCAGGTTAGAAGATTGTGAGTTCTAGTCCTGCCTTAGGCCCAAAGCCAGCTGAATGACTTGGGCCAGCCACTCCCTCTCAGCCCTAAGAAGAAGGTAATGGAAAAAACTTCTGAAAAATCTTGTCAAGAAATTTGCAGGAGCAAATTTCCAAGCTGTTTCCAGGACTCATTACTGACTCAATTCACAAAACTGAAGGAGATTTGCCATTTAAAAAAATTACCTCCATGATGCCAAATGCAGGGAAAGGGACTCTTAACTCCTTTCTGAGCAGTTAAGAGACCATTGGAAAAGGAATCTCCATTAATGGCATCCTTGCTCATTTACTTTTTTACTTTTTATCGCAGACAATGGAGCTTTTTACACCATAAAACTTAAAATATGTATTTCATAACTTTAAAATATAAGTTTATACAGTATAGTTAGGTTTAAAGTTATAATGTAATCATTATTATTAAATAGTGCTTATAAAATGTTGATGCAATTGTCGGATTCATTCATAGTGAAATATGAAGTTTCCCACCACTAAAAGCTTCCTTAGAACTCTGTTTTAAATGTCAGTGTTTCTTAAACTTTTGCTCTCAGAACCCCTTCCTTTAAAAAAAAATATGAAGAATCAAAAGAGTGTGTATGGATTACATTTATCAATAAAACATTAAAACTGATGAATTCGTTGAATATTTATTATTAAATGAATCATGTAAAAACAACATTAAAACCCATTAGATATAACATAAATGACTTTCATGAAAAACAACTTTATTTTTAACAAATATTTTTAACAAATATAACAAATATTTTTAACAAATGAAAAAATAGTGAGAAGGGTATTGTTTTAAATTTTTGTAAATTTCTTCACTATCTGCCAAATTTCTTCACTATCTGCCAAATAATTCTGATTTTGAGATGTCCCAGGAGGTCCTAGGACCACACTTCAAGAAACTCTAATCTATGAAATTGTCTTCCTTCCAACTTCGTATCATTACTTGAACTCTTACTGCATAGCAATTTCCATGTTATTGAAAATAAATCTACATTTGTTTTAATTAAAACAAATCCAAGCTGATAAAAATAGTGTAATCAAGATGGGAGCTATATAATTTCTCTTGACCACCCATGATAACTGTGTTTTTCTATCTTAGTCAGAACAGGGTTAAGTGGAAAAGATGCAGATATTATTCATAATTTCTTTTTTAAATCATCATGTTCTTGTTTTCTTAATATTGGAGGAAAATACCGAAGCAGAATATAACCTGCATTAAATACCAACTTTAAAAAGAAATAATAACAAAAAGCTTTAAACTACCTTTTCCAGAAATGACAGTTTGATATCTTTTAAAATTTCCTTCAATTTTTTTTTGGGGGGGGGGAATGGTCTCTTTTCCTTGTTTCCTATTTCATCAGGGCAACCAGATATAGAAATTTTTACCAAAAGATTTTTTGGACATTGGAAATTTAAGAAAATTTTAAAAGAAAAAGTATCTCTTGACGCTACTAGTTACGCTGGAGGTAACTATTTTTCCAGCAAACTGAAATCCCCAAAATCATGCTAAGCTATTACTGCATTAACAGTATTTTTAAACAAGTTCCAAAACTTGGATTCACACATAAAGCATGATTTTCATCCACAAAGATTGGATTTAAATATGATGTTGATTCAAAATCAAAGACATCACAATGTGGTTTAACTCAATGTGTGAGCTCTGCCAAAAGCAGTTTTAGCGTGGATCCATCCTCCTCTTCCTTAATAGCTTTCAGCATATACTATCCAATTCAGTGTATGTCAAATATTTCAACTTTCAATTTCTAGACGTTGGGGATGCTCAAAAGTTGTGACATGCCTTGGGTTGGTTACTTTTGTATAATTTATGCTTTTATATATTTTGTGCTTGGTAAGTAACAACATAAATATCATAATTTTTTAACATTTTGTTTCATTTCTAAACCTCCAGTTCCTGGAGTCCTTAGTTTAATCTGTGCTGTTGGATGATACACACTGTTGGATTGCCCTCCCCCAAATAATTTTCAATTACAGAGTTATTTGGATCCTGATTTCTTTTCCACAGTCAGAGTAGTTTTCATTACCATGGAATGGAGCCCCTTTTCCCCTTGCACCTGAACACATACAGTAGTATTTATAGATTTGAGGAATCTGGGAACAGAACTGCATCCTGTGAGAAAGGTTAAAATCTGAAGTGATAGAAATTACTTCCTTTTCCTGATTAGAATATTGCTTAGAATTCCAGCCAATAATAGCATTAACATGCCAGAAAATATTTGTGGGCTTTGTTCCAAGAATTTATTTCCCTAAACTATATTAATTAAAATATTAGTATTTTAATTAAATATGGAAGTACTAGAGTAACAATGTGTCATTTATTGTTTCTAATCAACAATATGGCACACAAGCTGAATTACATTATTTTAGTCTTTAGATTCTTTCCTTCTTGGATTTCTTAATTATATGTCTAATATCAGGTATGGTATGTATTCAAATATAGAACATTGGCTGTCTCATAGTTAAAATTTCTTCACTTCTGCACGTCTTCAAGAACTGGCAACTTATCGCGTCAATAAAATACTTGCTCTACTCACAGAGCAAGCAGACCAATAAATAAACAGGCAATGCAGTTCATATCAGATTCCAATTGAGGAAGAAATTCCCAGTATCAGGAAAACTTTGTTTAATTGATGAAAGCTTAATCAACTATTTTGATCTGATCAAGAACTATAACTTTTTGACAACTGGTCAAGAGAGAAATTGCTATAATACATTATAATGCATTAGATATCAAATATAAGACAAAAACAACAAAAAAGGTATTGTATGACAATCTTTTTACACAGGCTATAGAAGAGTTAAAATATTCACCTGCATTATGTACTACACTTGTATGAATGTTAACTGTATACACATTTACAAATCAATTGTCAGCTTTATTTTTATTTCTGTATTTATTTATTTATTAGATTTTTATACCGCCCTTCTCCCGAAGGACTCAGGGCGGTGTACAGCCGGAATAAGAACAAAATATATACAATTTAAAACAACATTTAAAAAGAGCAAATTTTAAGGCTGATTATTAAAATTTAGATTTAAAAATTTAAAAAATATTAAGAATACCCAATTAAAATTCATCAATAATTATGCCAGTCCCGCTTTAATAAATAAATGAGTTTTGATTTATGTTCATACGGTTTTTCTCTGACATAGAAGGGGTGAAAAAAATTATGTTTGGTACGGGCTTGTTATTTCATCACAATATCCAAGAAACACACTTGTGTTCATTTTTCCTAGAAACAATGAAACCTTTGTCTATTTTTAGGCAGACAAGCTATTTCCACAAACAGCGGGCTTGTATCCTAAGTGCTGTATGTGTCAAACATTTCATCTAGTAGCCTGTAGACATGGAAATATATGTCTTTTTGAATCAAGTGTTTAAGAGAAGTTTGTGGCCACCAAAGTGTACAGCAAATCAATTTGATGGAAATCTTTTTTATAGCCTACAATGTGAAAAAGGCAACCTAGCCCATAGACTGGATAGTGTAAGCCAAAAACAATTTTCCATTTCTGTTATATCTGTGTCCTTGAAAAGCAGTTTGAAATATAACAGAATTACCAGGTCTGCATCTGAAGATGACGCTTACTTGATGAACGTACCTTGATGAACGTATCTTTTCTTTTATGTACACTGAGAGCATATGCACCAAGACAAATTCCTTGTGTGTCCAATCACACTTGGCCAATAAAATTCTATTCTATTCTATTCTACTTCTTGAAATGTTCTCTGGAGACAGAGTTCCACTACTTTCCAGAGTTTCTGGTTTTGTTTCATTTTATATAGTTCCTCCTCTATTTGGAGCAATGTGGAAGTCCCTAATTTTGTCCCAAAATTCTTCAGAGACGAAAGATTGGGCAAAGCAACTAGGAAGTTGCTGCAATGCCATCTTTTAATGGTACTTTTTAGTTTAGTTTAGTTTTAATTTAGTTTTATTTAAGACTATAACTGGAAATGAAATGTTTTGAGTTTTGTATCGTTGGCTTTTGCCACAGACAAATTAAAAATAGTTGACAGTATCTCCTATGGGCAACTATAAATGAAAAACTAATTTGAATAGTGTTACCTTTGATCTTGATTAGGTATTGTGAAAACCTAAGCAGATCACTTTGCAAATGTGAACGACAAAGCAGCCTATCATTCCAATGTATGAGCATACATGCACACACACACGCACACTTATGATATAAGTAAACCTGTAGTAGCCCAACTGAGTCATATTCACCAAACAGGCCAGTAGCCATAAATGCTACTCATCTTTGATTACATATTTTCCATGTTGGCCTGAAGAACAAAGTATTACCAAACTTACTTATGTAAGATTACTGAAATCCCTGTCATGTATGATCTCACAACATTTCAATGTTTTGTTATTATTCTGGCATAGTATATTTTTTTAAAAAAAATAGATATAGCTATAGCCATGCAGGAGATATAGATACAACCAAAATCAGTCCAAATCAATCTATCACAGGATGAAGACATCTTCAGCTGCTTTCCAACTGCTTCAATACTCAAATCATTTGCAGTTAATCCTGTATCTTTAATTTGATTCATATTATATCATCTGCCCAGCATTTCCTTCGGCATCTTCTGGATCTTTTACAGTTAACTAGTATCCAACTGAGAATGGTTATTGTTAATCTCATCATGCAGTATGGTTATCTCATTGGCATTGTAGTCCTGAGATGCATTGGATATTGAAAAGACTAACAAATGACTAGTAAGATCTGTGGTCAAAGGGGAGATCTTTGTAGTCTCCCCAGGCATAGACCAATACCTTAACTTCTACACTACATTGGCTTTCAGTGCGTTTTGTAATATGTTATTCATAGTTGGAGAGTTTTTGTTTCTTTGTTAATGGTATGAAGAAAATAATACTGTCTTCATTTTAGGCAGATAGGGTGATTTCACAGAAAATGAAGAATTGAAAAAAAAAGTTGGCATAGAACTACAGCCAGTTAATAATTTCTATATCTAAAAAACCTGATTACCTGATGGTAACATATAATACCTGTCATCTACCTAGCAATCTATGCTACTAAAACTCTTTTTTCTGTAACTTTTAACTGGGCAAAGTGGTGCACCACAAGGCAATTTTTTTTAACCCAGGTACATCAAATTTGCTAACTAAGAGAATGCATCCAAAATGACTCCCATAGAATTGATATTGGCATAAAATCATCATAAAGCAATTTATAGTATGTCATGAAACATTTCCTGTGCTATATAATACAATATATGCTATTTTGAATAAGTATACCTCTGAATATATAGTAGATGTATCTCTGAATATCTCCCTGAATTTTTAAAAACTTTTCAAGTTCATTATAAACTCTATCATTGCTGAAGGCATTGAGAAATCTGGTAAGGAAATATCTTTGAAACAATAAGCCAAGAGGTCATGAGTCATCTAGTTCAGTTTAATTATGATAAACCGAGGCCAGGCTTACAGCATTAATGGGTTTTTTATTATATCTTTGCTATATTTTATTTGTAATTACTAATTTCACTCATTTATATTCATTCCGATAATTTAGCTGAATTAGCAAGTTAGCTATCATTTCTATAAATCTATTGTATGTTCAGTATATATTCTGATTTTATCAAAACACACGAGATATTATAATTTTTTCATTTAAAATATTAAAATGTTGCATATTACTTCCTCTAAAACAACCATATTTTGAAATCTTAGCACAGCATTTCTAATGTATGATTTGGAAATATTTAGGAGAAGAAACACTATTGATGAGGGGGCGGAAAAATGTCATTGACAGAAATGCAGCCACTTAAAATAAAAAGTATAAGATAATTTTTTCCCATAGAAAGTGAGATATATATATATATATAACATATAAATCGTGTTACTCACCACAATTGTTTCAGGAAGCCACAGTGCAACTTTGAATTCTATTTAATTAATACTCATCCTGTTCAGCCAGTAATTTCAGTTATTCTGTGGAGAGAAACAGACAAAAATTGTTTTAAGTTTCCAAGAATTCTTCTCCAGCAAGACTTTGATAAACCTCTATTGTGATCTCAGCTGAAATATGGATTTTCAAGACAAATTAACAACTGCTCAGAGGATAAAAATAGTACATTTTTTTCTACACAAGGAAATAAAGATCTATTTGACTTCCTTTCACTAATTATTATTCTTAATTATTATGTCATAATTGCTAAGGAGTAATAGGTTTCATTATTCAAGTTTTTTAAATATTTAAAAAATAATTAGAAAAAATTAAACAGGCTTGCTAGTTTTTTTTACTATTTTTACATACATTCCAAAATTGTATGTTATTTTGCACACAATAGTTTTTTATTACATATTATAGAAGGAATGAAGAAGCAGGATAGAAAGAGTATTGGCGCTTTTAAACTTTGGTGTTGGAGAAGACTCCTGAGAATACTTGAACAGCCAAAAAAACCAAGCAAGTGGATTACTGTATAAATCAACATACAGTTCTAGCTCAAGGTACAAATGACCAAGCTCAAATTATCCTACTTTGGACACATTACAGATAGTCTTCAACTTACAGCCATTCATTTAATGACTATTTGAAATTGCAACGGCACTGGAAAAAGTGACTTACAACTAGTTCTTCAACTTATGATTTTCACAGCGGTCAAGTGATTGTGATTTGGACACTTAGCAACCAGCATGTATTTATTATGGTTGCAAAATCCCAGGGTCTTCCTGATCTTCCTTGGCTTCCAACAAGCAAAGCCAATGGGGGAAATTGGATTTACTTAACAACCATGGCAAAACACTCATAAAATCAGGCGAACTCACTGAACAATCATATAACTTAGCACTTTGGTCCCAATTGTGGTTGTAAGTTAAGGACCACCTGTATGTAAAGACCTTGTTCTCTAAAGAAAGTGATGATGCTGGTAAAAGATAGAAGAAAAGAGAAGAAAACCATCAGCACAGACTCTGTTGTAATGGTGGCAGTTGCACCATTAAAGATGGAAAAACCAAGTTAGGGACAGATTGTTATGGAGAAAATCCATCTATGCAGTTGCATAGATTATGTATAATAGTACATAATCAATCAATCAACCATGCGAAGAAAAAATATAATAAAATACTAAAGATTGGGAGAAAGTAAAGTATAATTAGCAAACAAGTAAATGAGAATAGATTTTTAAAAAATGCATCCCTCTGCTGAGCAATTGAACAATTCAAATTAATGTCTTTTCAAACATGCACCTTTAATATGAATTTCGAACAACAGACTATATTTGCTGCTATTTGCTATATATATTTTGAAACAGGGTTGTTCTATTTTATTATACCAGAGGAACGTTGTTACATTCAAAGTACAAAGCTGTTTGTGAGCATTTTATCACATCTTTGTTTCAGATGCCATTAGGGTTGTATAGCTTTCTCTCCGTCTCTCTATACTTAGGCTTTGCCAATATGTAGGATTAAACAACTTTCCAAGGTTGAATAAGCCACCATCTGTCTGTTTTGCATGGTACTGTTTGCCATACAGGAGGCTTGTCCCTCAAAGCATGTTCCTACCATATGTCACCCTCAAGTGATCAGCCAGACATTTGAGAAAAAAATGAGCAAGTCTTACTGGAAATCCCTCTCTAGAATTCTAGAGGAAATTCTCAAGGCTGTGTTTGTCATATCCTGTTATCGTTATGTGCCAGGAACTTTAGAGGTAAATCATCTAATAAAAACGGTATTCTATATACCATTTCCTAACTAAAATTCACAGAAGTTGATTATCATTTTAAAAGTATAGGCAATTTTAATCTAATTCAGGTTGCTACATTCCTCATTCTAAACAAGCATATTAATATAAATCATCCAAATTAATTTTAAGCCCTTACAAACCTAGAAATTTCCTATGCAGTAAACATTATTAGTTTTATTATTTAGCAAATACAATTAGAAATAGTTTTTCTCCAGACATTTAAAATTATATATGCCAGGTTGCTCAGTTACTGCTTTCAGTTTTCTTTCCTAAGTGTAGAGCAGAATGTATATATACTGCTCAAAAAAATAAACGGAACACCTAACCAACACAATGTACTGTATTTAATAAGAAT
The DNA here is from genome assembly GCF_028640845.1 of Ahaetulla prasina. Lineage (NCBI taxonomy): Eukaryota > Metazoa > Chordata > Lepidosauria > Squamata > Colubridae > Ahaetulla > Ahaetulla prasina. The sequence continues at coordinate 63,148,976 of NC_080541.1, read as the reverse complement.
ATTTCATTCCTTCAGATCTAGGATGACTTACAGTATTTTTGTGTTCCCTTTATTTTTTTTGAACAGTATATATCTAAATTCAAATTCTTTCAAATAACAGCCAGATGTTTGGCTTGCTACAATTATGTGTTTTCTTGGACTATAAAGCATCCAAGAACAGGAAGTAATATTATTAGCTGCAAACTTTCATGATCTCTATTATTACTTTCAATTTTGTTTTATTCAACGCATACTTAAGACAGCCATTTGTCTATATTTGACAGTCACTTGTCCAGAATGATATATGGTTTCCTGCCATCGTGAACTAGCAGACCTCCAAGATCCCTTTCAATTCTATTATTCTATGCAGAATGATCTGTATAGTTGTTGCTTCTGTATAATTAGAAATAGGACTGTTTAGCAAATTAGTATGTGCGTTAGCTATCATATGCACAAAAAACAGGTGTACATACTTTAGGATACATATTTAAGATAAATCTTCCACAGCTCTGAGCTGCAATTAGAAGAGAAACAAATTAAAATTGAGTGAGTAGTTACCAAGTAAGCAGTAGATAAATAGTCAAGTAAGAAAATAATCAAGCTAGATTATTTTATGCTGGTACAGCAGCAACTAGGCCTTATGTAAAACATTTCTTTAAACTACGATTGGTTGGTTGGTTGGTTTTGTTTATTGGATGTTGAGCTGCCCAACTCCAAAAAGACTCTGGACAGCTTACCTTATTTGAAAGGATGTATAATGTAAAAGAATCATGACCATCTGAACAAAACCCCATAAATAAAACTCAGAAACAACAAGAAAAATTGCCATGGATTCCACAGAAACTTTAACCCCAGGCCTGGAAACAGAGTCATGTTTTAAGAGATTTCCAGCACATTTGAGGAATGGGAGCTGAAGGTATCTTCATGAGGGCTGCTATTCCAAAGACAGGGGCCACAACTTCATAATAATGTTATGTTCATAATGAACCTTTACTCAAATGTTAGGATTTAGGATTTAAAATTTAGATGAGATTTTGTAATGCTTAAACTAAAGAGATGGAATATGTAATATTAAAGTAATACTCTAGAATGAGTATTTGTAGAAAACTCTTCACTTTATCTATAGAGGACAAAACCAACACAAGAATACTTCTTTTGTTTTGTTAAATTCTCATTCTGTAACCAGGGAGTCAATTTTAATTTTACCATTTTGCAAAATAGCTGCTCCACTTCATTGTTTTATCAAAATATAAACCAGCAGAGACTTATTGTTAAAAGTCAAGTGCTAGAAAGACTGTGGATTTGAAAACTAAAATATAGTAAATATGGTTGGAATGTTTTTAGAATCCAGTTGGATCTGTAGCCTTATCCAGTAGGGCTCTTCTTGTGTTTTATTTCAAGATATCACAATGAAAGTTAATTGACAGGGGTGTGTGTGTGTGTGTGTGTGTGTGTGTGTGTGTATCAGTGGTGGGTTGCTACCAGTTCACCCCAGATCACGCGAACCAGTAGCAGTGGTGGCGGGAGGCTTTGGCCACCTGCTCGGACGCTTCTGCGCATGTGAGCGAACTGGAAGCGACGGGTTTTGAAATCCGCCCCTGGTGTGTGTGTGTGTGTGTTGACTATAATATAACACACACAGAGATAACATTCATAACTGATTAGTTGCTACTATATACTTCATTTGGTCAGATCAATTTTAAACTACACATGAAAACTAGATCGCTTGTTGCTGATAATATATTGTAAATTCTTTATAGAATATAGCTGTTTTGTTTCCTAATACATTATAAGATGAGACTTATTGTACAATTTGGCAATTCAATTACCTAAGGAGAAAAGACCAGAAAAGTTAGTATAAATGATAGCACATTAAAAGTACACCCACATACCATGACTCAAACACCAACACTAGATGGGAATTTATACTAAAAAGGAGAGTGAGTGTGAAGGCAAACCATTTAGGATTTTTAAGCCAGACTTTCAATTAAACAAAACTAGTCCTACATTTTGACTTTTCCTTCCACATTAAACTGCAGGAATGATGCTGTTCCTTCACATCAAAGGAAAATAATCAACCTACAGCCAAACCAGTATCATATTTGCTCTCCTCTCCTGCTGCGTTAGCATTATCTTTTCACAGAGGAAAATACAAGTATATATTTTCCCAAATTTTATAAATGCCAAGTCCATTTAAAAAGAAAATAAATGATGCTAATCACAGGCAACTTTCTACAAATATTTGTAAAGAAGTCTTACAATAAAAATAATATAGTATAGACTCATTCATCAAAATTATTTCAGAGGAACAATGCAACAGAGCACATTCAACAGCTACTAAATGTACAATCAAGGAGGAAAAACATGGAAGATAAGAGAAATGCAGCAGGGCACTGCATTTTAACAGGAACTGCAAGATGACTATGAACAACAACACCGTAGGAACAATGTCAGTTTCCTAGCTTACTGAGGTAGACGTCATGTTATGGAAAAATGTTGAGCTTCAGAGAAAATTGATATGGCCAAACACTTCAATCTTTGCATATTATACAGGAAACAAGTCTTTTGCTTTCAGTGCTTCCTAGGAAAACTATTCATCATTTTGGAATCAGGAATCTGGTTACAGAACCCAGACAATTGTTGAAGCAATATATGCTTAAAGAGGATTAAATAACACAAGAAGCCCTTAAAATCACATCTGGCTGTCTAACGCTACAGACTCGTCAATCTGAATAGTTTATCAACAGCTCAGTGATTAGAACTCACAGTCACCCAGCTTCTAGTCTGATGTCTTAACCACTACAATAAATTGTCTCTCTTTGAGAAGTTAAGGAAAAACAAAATACATCAATTGGAAAGTATAATTATTTATAGTCTCATAAATATATACAGGTAGTCCTTGACTTGCAACCAATAATTTACAATGAACCCATCCCCAAAAGCTATTTAGGAACCAACTCTGGACATTCGACAGTTGCAAATGCACACACACCCATGGTCACATGACAGCATTTCAGACACTTGGCAACCAGGTCACCTTCACAGCTGGCTGCTGCATTCCATGGTCATGATGATTGTGGTTTACTAGTTGTTTTTCTGGTTTTTGGCCTTTGGGGCCAATTTCTGGCAAAAAAACCACCATCCATAGGGATACATCATTTGCTTAACAACCGCTATTAAACAGTTACATGAGTGCCTTGACAAATGACCATCATAATCTATGACAGAAATTCCATGCACCATTATGGTCATAAGTTGAGGACTACCTATAATGGGTATGTCTGTAGTTTAAAAATCAGATTTCCAGCCAGAATTCCTTTTATCGGTGCAATGCAAGGTAAGTAAGCATAGCTGCTGTATACATCAAGCAATCAAGAGAGGATCAATAGAAAGCTGCAGACCTTTCAGAATTGTTGTTGTTAGTTGCGAAGTCGTGTCCGACCCATCGCAACCCCATGGACAAACTTTCAGAATTAGCAAATAGCTAAATAAATATAAGTATAAATATAAGTATGCATAATATTTTATACTACATCATGAATGAAGACATGACAAAAGAGTAATTTTTGTATACATAATGTGCCCAAGTGTCTAGAGCAAAAGGTCATTGAAAAATATTTGTTGTAGACAGTACCGTTGATATGGAAAGAGAACGGCAGCATTCAATTGCAACTGCCGAGTGGCATGAACCAACTGTCAATGTTAAAAGTATTTTGCCTGTAAAAAGAAATGTGTGTGTGTGTGTGAGAGAGAGAGAGAGTGTGTGTGTGTACATGGACGATCAATAACTAGTAAATGCTGCAATGACAAGCATGTGTGTTAATACACCTACAGCATTGATTTAGTCGCTAGCCAAAATAAGAGCCAAAACATTCCCCTCTCCCATCTCTGTGGCTCCAAACTGTAACAGCAAGCAGTTAAACAACATGCTCTGTGGCCAGATGGCTTAAATAAAAAGAACACTTTTTGTTAATTAGGAAATAAATGAATCTGCTGTTAATACAACATGTTACAGTGCAGGAGAGCAGTTTAAACTTTTGATCTTTCCAACAAGCAGGAACACTGCTTCCATATGACAGTATTAGAAGCTTTGTGAAATGTTCTCTAACCTCTTTCCGAAACTTACTGAATCAGTATTTTACAACTGTTTATTCCTTTGCAAATGAAAACAGTAGTGAAAAATAAAAGGGGAATATTATCTAGTTTGATAGATTATTTGGTTTAAATGTTTTTATTTTTATGGAATATGACCTGTTTGAAAGAGCTTTTAAAAATACAGTTCTATTCTTATTGTAAGCATGGTTACATTTGGGCCTGTGATGAACTGAAGCCACTGAGGTCCTACTGGCTTGCAGCAAAGGTAGGGCTGGACACAGGAGTGAAATCCAGCAGGTTCCCTTAAGTTCTGGAGAACCTGTAGCGGAAATTTTGAGTAGTTCAGAGAACCGGCAAATACCACCTCTGGCTGGCCCCAGAGTAGGGAGGGAATGGAGATTTTGCAATATCCTTCCCCCAGCATGGGAGAGAATGGAGATTTTGCAGTATCCTGGAGTGGGGTGGGAATGGAGATTTTACTATATCTTCCCCTACCACGCCCACCAAACCACGGCCACAGAACCGGTAGAGAAAAATTTTGGATTTCACCCCAGGCTGGACATATGAGGTAGTTAACATTGGGGAGAAGGACAATTTATTCTGGACAAGACAGGTTGGGAGAAGCACTGAAGGGGACTTTAGGGAAGGCTTTAATGGAAGAGTAATTTGCTGCGTGCTTGGTTGAAAGCCTGGATCATCAATGACGTTACTCTCAAGATATTGCTGGTAAAGGCCTAATCTATTTGTATTGAGATTATATTTATCCATGATTGGTGAGAGGTGACTGAGCGATCTGGCATGCATTACCAAACCTGCTGAGTTTTGGGAATGGTTGCTATCCTATTCCAGATTTAAGGTCTCAAATCCTACAGCCATAATGTCAAGGTCTGTGAGGGGAGTGGTGATCTTGACTATGACCCAGGGGCTCTGTTCTTTAGTTGACAGGTTATGCTTGTATATAAAAACTGGGTTAAACATATGGTTAATTACCATGTTAATTAATTTGGCAACTAGGAGAATGTCATGATTGTTCCCCCTCTATAAAGGCAAAGATAGGGAGAATTAATGGGAAAAAAACTGTAGTAGAATTAAAGTCTGTAGAGATTCTCAGTCATCCAGGTCATGGTTGTCCCAAAGGTGATTTTTCAGGAGGGAATTGGACTTTCTTGTTTTTTCTTTTGAAGACGTTTCACTTCTCATCCAAGAAGCTTCTTCAGCTCTGATAGGATAGTGGGGAATGGAATGTAGTAGAATTACTTTGTTAAATGTTCCAGGGAAGGTATTTAGCAGAATTCTGTTCAAAAATTTCAACAGTTGACAATGAGCAAAATTTGGGAACCACAATATGGTTTTATTCTAGGAAGGGACAGGCAGGCTACATTTTAGCTTGTCGACAAGTCATTGAGAAATATATGAAAGTGAGAAAAAAATTACATATTTGTTGATATACTAAACGCATATGATAAAGTGAATAAGCTTAAATTAATGGAGTGTTTTGCATGAATTGAAGGTTGGTTGCTGAATGTGTAATAGCGGTATATATTTAGAAGTAAAGCATGTGTGAAAATAAATGGAATACTTAGCAAATTTTCAACAATGAACAGGAATTAGGAATAAGCACGTCTGATAGCCCCCTTCCTTGTTTGATGGATACATGAATAAGGAAAAGACAAGCTCTTTGGCAGCTGCCTGAACAAAAAATGATTTATTTTCCAAGTACAATATTCACAAAGTTCTGTTTGGCAATGTTTGTTGAGATGAAAGGGGAAGGGATGCAGGGATTTCGACAAGTGAGCTATTTTCAATTTAAATCCAAAATATCTTGATGCACATTAGGTAGTTTCTCTGATTTTCTTTTTCAAAGCCTTTTTCTGAACTTGTAAAAAAACCTCTTTGCTGATAGTGAAGAAGTTTACAGCTGATTGTTGATATAATAGCTATTGTATCTTTATCAGTCTGAGAACCAGCTCTTACATCAGTGTTTCGGGTACTCTTAGAACTGTGTTGGTATACATATGATTGTACATCAGTAGCGGGTTTCAATTTAGTTTGCTACCAGTTCACTCGTGCATGCGTCCGGGTGGGTGGGCGGAGCCTCCCACCATCACTGCTACCAGTTCACCCAATCCAGGGCAAATCGGTAGCAACCCACCACTGTTGTACATAAATAAACTGGTGTTGCCTTAGATTAGAACTTGAATGATTTGCAGTTGGTGTTAGATTTTAAGATGCCGCAAAGAATATGGATCTGAAAATTACTGTGTCAAAGATCAGAGTGAATTTGAATGGGAAAATGGGGAATGAATGATTAGATAGATGATAGATAGACAGACAGACAGATAGATAGATAGATACCATAGATGATAGATAGATGATAGATAGATAGATAGATAGATAGATAGATAGATAGATAGATAGATAGATAGATTGATTTGTGTGTGATGGGAAAATGAAGACTTTTAAATTTTACAAATGCTAGTATAAAATAAGTGGGTAATGTAAGATTTGTTGTGAAGAATAAAAGTTTATCAAAGAAGTGAAAATGGTTGCATGTAAAAATATGCTTCTGCAAGGACTGGATATATTGAGAAACATAAAAAGTTGAATGCAATGGAAACGGTTCAACAAACAAAGAAAGATAAACTCAAGAATTAATTTGTGCTGAATTAATGGGATAAAAAGTAGTCGGTATAAAAGTAGTGCACTGAGATCAGTTGGCCATATAAAAATATTAAAGGAATAATGAATGGGTCAAAAAGAAGAAGTAGAAAACTAAGCCTTATATATAGTTCTATATAGAGTAAATTTCCTCCTCTGTGTAGAATCTTCCCAGTCCATATGGGCAGACGTTTTTTTAGGATCCCACTTCCATGAGCAGTGAAAGGGCTATGAATGTGAAAGCATGGCTTCTCTGAAGCAATCCCTTTGCTTTGGAATGCCTAGCTGCCAGTCACTAGACAAGCATTTTATTAGTTTTCTGCAGAACTATTTGTTTCAACAGATGTTTGAAGGCGGATAGGCCTTCAACAAAAAGAGGCTACCAATCGTTTATAAGCAAAATATCTGGTTTACTATCGTTTTAAAAAATGTCTTGTTAAACAGTTAATGAGAAAATACATTCCTGAATTTTCAAAAAAGCACATCTAATATTTTTTACTTCTGTCACAGCAGAACAGAGGAAAAACTACCAAGAAATGAGACATACTATAACATGTGTTAGCTTTATTAATATGAAAATGTGATTATACTCGTGGCTTTTGTTAATCTCAATTAGCATTATAGACTGTCAAAGTCCACAAATAACTCTATCTTAAGGATAAGTATGATGGAAGAAATGCTGCCCATGCATCCATTCTGCTATTTTGTCACAGACAAGTTATCAAGCTAAACACCCAGCCCGCAGTTTCATCATTCAGTCATCCATCCAATCTCATCAATTGATTATGACAGTAACACATGTCCCCTCTAGCTAAATGACAGCAAAACTGTGGATTGTAATCATAGGTCAGCTTCTAAGGACATTGCCATTAAGAATTGCCTAATATGGTAACCAGAACCCCTCTAGCATAACTTCCACCTACTAGATGTTACTCTAATTTAGAAAATCAAAGGAGGCAAGCATTAAAAGTAATAAGCAATAATGTTATAAATAGGTACCTTTAAAAAAATTCCTAACTACAAATGCATGTGCCAAATTCTTTATAGGTTTCAACTTCATTATAAGGTACATTAAATCTTTGTGCTTCTAACACCTGTCACTATTAGAGAGTATAAACTGTCATCGTACACTCTCATTGTACACTCAAAATGTGCCATGTTAAAAGAGCTAAAACTGAAACCTTCCAATGAGCTTCTAATGACTTCAAGCATCTTGTACATAGTTTTCCATTCAAATAAGCTTCTATATTAGCCAGTAGTGAATCTGCTCTTCAGATCATCCCAAATACTTTTCATCACAATTTCTTAACGAACTAGACTTGCATGACAATATGTTAACAAAGTACTCAAAATAAACCACTGTAAGAAAATATTCACTGAGATAATTCCTACATGTACAATTTTCTCATCATCCTGACAGAGAAATCTTTTGCTTAAGTCAAATGTTAAGTCACAGTTTTACAGGTATAAATGTTGTCCAAGGAACAGCACCTTCAGTGAGACTACTACTTCAGTGTAATAATGCCAATATTTTAACCTAACAGATGATATGAATAAATTTGCAATTACCCCCAAATTCTGATGTGTACTTTTTACATATTGATCCTTTCCCTCTAATTTATTCTTCATGTTAATCTCAATTAGCATTATAGACTGTCAAAGTCCACAAATAACTCTATCTTAAGGATAAGTATGATGGAAGAAATGCTGCCCATGCATCCATTCTGCTATTTTGTCACAGACAAGTTATCAAGCTAAACACCCAGCCCGCAGTTTCATCATTCAGTCATCCATCCAATCTCATCAATTGATTATGACAGTAACACATGTCCCCTCTAGCTAAATGACAGCAAAACTGTGGATTGTAATCATAGGTCAGCTTCTAAGGACATTGCCATTAAGAATTGCCTAATATGGTAACCAGAACCCCTCTAGCATAACTTCCACCTACTAGATGTTACTCTAATTTAGAAATCAAAGGAGGCAAGCATTAAAAGTAATAAGCAATAATGTTATAAATAGGTACCTTTAAAAAAATTCCTAACTACAAATGCATGTGCCAAATTCTTTATAGGTTTCAACTTCATTATAAGGTACATTAAATCTTTGTGCTTCTAACACCTGTCACTATTAGAGAGTATAAACTGTCATCGTACACTCTCATTGTACACTCAAAATGTGCCATGTTAAAAGAGCTAAAACTGAAACCTTCCAATGAGCTTCTAATGACTTCAAGCATCTTGTACATAGTTTTCCATTCAAATAAGCTTCTATATTAGCCAGTAGTGAATCTGCTCTTCAGATCATCCCAAATACTTTTCATCACAATTTCTTAACGAACTAGACTTGCATGACAATATGTTAACAAAGTACTCAAAATAAACCACTGTAAAAATATTCACTGAGATAATTCCTACATGTACAATTTTCTCATCATCCTGACAGAGAAATCTTTTGCTTAAGTCAAATGTTAAGTCACAGTTTTACAGGTATAAATGTTGTCCAAGGAACAGCACCTTCAGTGAGACTACTACTTCAGTGTAATAATGCCAATATTTTAACCTAACAGATGATATGAATAAATTTGCAATTACCCCCAAATTCTGATGTGTACTTTTTACATATTGATCCTTTCCCTCTAATTTATTCTTCATGCTAATCACAATATACATAAGTAACTGATATGTATCTGAGTTGTTGAAATCCAGTACAGGCCCTTATTTTCTACTATGCTTGGAACATGAATAGAATTCCCATATACTCTAGTCACAATTGTTCTAAGGACTCAATTTTAAAGTGATGCATTGTCACTTCAGTTCATAGCACCTTCCTTCCTATATGATGAGTTAGGTTGAAATACAAAGTCTAGTCAGTCAAGTAGGCATTTGAAGTTAGATCTTCCTAAACAACTACTACATTATATGCTTAAGTATTCTATTGCCACTGCCAATTAGTATAATAAGTCTTGGAATTGAATAGAGAATCAATCTGATTAAAGTGCAACAACTGTTCCTGCTATTTTCAAACCCCATGGGTCAAGACTAGAAAATCTATTCGTTATTTTAAATGCTTGTGTAATAAAAAGGTCTTCAGAACAAACTAAGTAGAGGGAAGATTCTATCTGTACTACTATGGTAAAAATAACTTTGGGCAATGGTCTAGCAAATGGAAATTGAAACTGAAATGGTCAAAGTACAGTTGCAAATAAAACTAAAGAATCAAATTTGGAAATCATGTACCATCTTGCATATCCCACACTGGAAGTTTAGACTATAGAGAAACATTTGAATAGACATATATGCACACAGAAGGAAAACAAGTGAAGAAATCACTGTATGAGTTTCCAGTCATTAAAAATAGCTTGTTTTAAGAAACAGAATTTTTAAGAAACAGAATTTTTAAGAAACAGAATTTTTAAGAAAGCACCAGTTTATTGCTTCAGTCCAATATTATGTATCTTAATGCAATTTAGGATTCCATTGGCTTTTTAGCTGCTGCTGCACTGGCTACCTGTGGCCTTCGGGTGCGCTTCAAGGTTTTGGTGACCACCTTTAAAGCGCTCCATGGCATAGGGCCGGGTTATCACGGGACCGCCTACTGCGACCAGATACCTCTCACCGACCCGTGCGCTCTCACAGAGAGGGACTCCTCAGGGTGCCGTCAGCTAGGCAGTGTCGGTTGGCGACGCCCAGGGGAAGGGCCTTCTCTGTGGGGGCTCCCACCCTCTGGAACGAACTCCCCCCAGGACTCCGTCAACTTCCTGACCTTCGAACCTTCCGTCGCGAGCTCAAGACACATTTATTCATCTGTGCAGGACTGGCTTAGATTTTTAAATTTAGAGGGGTTTTAAATTGATTTTAATATTTATATTTGATATTTATATTTCTATTTTTAATAATTCGGGCGCTAGAATAAGTTTTTTAAGGATTATTTTAATTTGTATATTGATATTGATGTTTTATATGCCTGTAAACCGCCCTGAGTCCTTTGGGAGATAGGGCGGTATATAAATTCGAATAATAAATAAATAAAATAAATAAATATTTGCATTCATGTTAGCTCCTTTGTAATAGCAAAATTTATTACTGACATTTTACTTTAGAAGTGTCTAATGCCAAATTATTCTTTCTACTTTCCATATATATTTCTGACTTAATGCTTTTTATTGTCTAATGTTTACTTCTAAACTATTTAGGGAAATTACATTATGAACCAATAGTAAATTTTAAAATATTATCAAATGAAAATAGGGAAATCAGCTTCCTTTTTTATTCACTAAATACAAAACAATAGGAACTTCCATTCTGGATAAAGGATGTTGCATAGGTTTTTAAAAAATATTCCATAAAGGACACAAAATGAAAGCTATTAGAAGACAAAGAGAAGAAAGGTAGATATCACCAAGGAGCAAAAAAATGGAAAGATTCTTCAGACATTAATCATAAGTTTATTTCCTGATGGCCGTAACTTCCTTATATACACCATCATGTTCAGCATATTATAATCATGTTAGGTTAGCTCAATTTTTTTCTTCAAACTAAAAAAAAAATTACATTGTGATTGTTCCTGATGAAAAGTCAGAAGTCACAGGAAAATGAAAAACATCAAACCAAGTGATGATTTGACAACAGAAAGCTATACTTTTCAATGGTTTTCTTATGTACAATTAGAAATATTTTAAGTGATAAGAAATGCTATGGATTGGAACAATGTAAGACTGAGTTTGGAATAAAACTATGTACTAATAGTGATAATGCTATTGCTAAAATGTATAAACTTTTGTTGAAATATGAGGAAGAAGAAAAACAAGTGAAGAAATGATAAAATGGGCTAAAATGCACTACAAAGGACCAAATGAAAGCATACAGATGTAGAACCCAAAAGACATCAAAAAGGGCACCATGTATAAGGCGAAGAAATCACTGTATGAGTTTCCAGTCATTAAAAAATAGCTTGTTTTTAAGAAACAGAATTTTTAAGAAAGCACCAGTTTATTGCTTCAGTCCAATATTATATATCTTAATGCAATTAAGCATAAAACCTGCAATATTTTTATTTATTAATTAAATTTATCAATTTAACAGGGTTTATCAAAATCTACCTCTTGTATCCCTTGGGGCAGAAATGATAAGACATGAGGAGTTTGAACTATCTACTCTGCGACAGCACTTAAGGGGTGTGTGTGTGCACTAGAATGAGCCTTGGTAAAAACCTGGTGATAGTCTGAGTAAATCAGGGAGAAAATATAGGGGGCCATGTTTCTTCAATATATTGTTTTTGATGACATACAAAAACTAGGCAGTTGATTCAAAATATATTGCAGCTCAATTTGGAATAATCCTCGCACACTCGGTTTTTTAAAGATCAGCCTAGTTTACATAAAATAATCTGATAAAGGCCACATGAAAGAAGCTTCTGCTTAAGGGACTTCTCATCTTAAGGGATTGAAAAGGATCACTCAAAACACCATACAACAGTCCAGTGAGCTATACATATGTGCATTTTAATGCATATTCTTCCATTCCACCATAGTCTTTTTCCCTGTTCTTTTGGCTTGTTGTTGTTAGTTGCAAAGTCGTGTCCGACCATCGCAACCCCATGGACAATGTTCCTCCAGGCCTTCCTGTCCTCTGGAGTCCATTTAAGCTCATTCCTACTGCTTCAGTGACTTCATCCAGCCACCTCATTCTCTGTCATCCCTTTCTTCTTTTGCCCTCAATCTTTCCCAGCATTAGGCTCTTTTCCAGAGAGTCCTTCCTTCTCATTAGGTGGCCAAAGTATTTGAGTTTCATCTTCAGAATCTGGCCTTCTAAAGGCTACATATCAGTGTTGTGGTCTATCAGCAGCCTACAGAACTGGCAACGGAGTCGGACAGCGATGAGGCTGAGGTGAGGCCAGGGCCATCAGGAAGTGAAGTGAGGACTCCAGAGCCTCCAGAGACTGATAGTACTGAGGCAGAGGAACAGGAGGAGCCTGTTCCTAATGCACGCATGAGAAGAGCTGCCAGAAGGGAAGGGCAGCTCAAGCAAAAAGGACAACTCGGGAGTAGGGCCAAGAGATGATTGGCCCCTCCCATAAGGCTTAAAACAGACCAGCACCGGCGTTTGAGCTTTGCCAGAAAACAACATTGGTAGCTTCGTCTTCTGCTTCATCTACTGCTTCGTCTATGTCTTGCCTTTATTGTTGTGACTTGTGAACGTTTGCCAAGAAAGGCCTTTGGCAGTTTGCCTAATTGGACCAAGGTTTGTGATAGAACTGAGGAATTTGTGTTGGGAGGCATTTGTTTTAATTTGAGTTGAAGGACTCTGGGAATGAAGTAATTCTCAGCTGTTCGAATAAAGTTTGTTTGTTTTTTCACGGACTGAGTTTCTTACTACTACTTGGGCCTGGATCACAACAATCTGGAAAGTACGAAGTAACGTGAATGGTATCCAGTTATTTAATATGTCTGGAAGTTGAGTCATGGACTAATTTTCTTATTGGTTTGAAATGTTTCGTTGCTTATCCAAATAACTTGTTCTAAGCAGCTAAATGTTTCGAATCAATAATAAGTGCAGTTGCCATGACTCAACTTTCAGACAATTCTGAATGACTGAGGATGACTGAGAATCTTCATTGACAGTTATTTAATACCAGCATAAAACAACATGAGCTATTGAGGTGCTTCATTTGAGAGTATTATAAGTACAAAGTGCTGAACAAAATAGTGAGAAGCTCAGAAACAATAAAGAAATACAGAAATGCATACACTTTTTACAGATAAAGTGATAAGTACCTATGTAGCCTTCTATTCAAGCACACAGGGAATATAACTCAGAACATTAACATTGTACAATTTGTCATGTAATTCCACATGAATGGAAGACCAGGTGCTTGCTCTTAAGAAAGTTAGACTGCTGAATGCATTAGGTTGAAAACAATATTCATAAAATGAAGGAAGAATAATGAATGTCTCCAGTGGATAAAATTGCATCAAGAATGAAGGAAGCCTGGAACATATATTTGTAAAGTAATTCAAAACAAGACTAAAAATAAACCTGATTTATTCACAGGACTAGAAAAATGTCGAAGTTGTTAACAGACGGAACTGGTACATCATACACACTGTTTGAATGAAAAGGTTATTCACAACCTTATGTGCCGATGAATGCATCTTGCAACCATCTAAGGAGATCCAATATGAATCAGTTTGATTATTGGTCCACTGTCCTGAAATTAATATTTTCACAATATCTTATGAAAGCTGCATTTAAAAAGTCACTAGTTTGATTCAAGCATAAAAATTTTATGCTAACAAAACAGAAATTAGTTTTTAACAGATTTAGCAGATTAACAGAGTTGTAAGGGACCTTGTAGGTCATCTAGTCCAACCCCCTGCTCAAGCAGAAGACCCTTCCTGGGGCCGCCAGCCGACATTGTTTGGCGGACGGCACCCTGAGAAGTCCCTCTCTATGGGAGCGCACGGGTCGGTGGGAGGCGTGTGGTAACAGCAGGCGGTCCCGTAAGTACCCAGGTCCCAAGCCATGGAGCGCTTTAAAGGTCATAACCAACACCTTAAAGTGCACCCGAAGGCCACAGGCAGCCAGTGCAGTCTGCGCAGGAGCGGTGTTACATGGGAGCTACGGGTAGCTCCTCTATAACCCGCAGCTGCATTCTGACTAACTGAAGCCTCCGAGCGCACTTCAAGGGAGCCCCATGTAGAGAGCATTACAGTAATCCAAGCGAGAGGTAACGAGCGCATGAGTGACTGTGCATAAGGCATCCCGATCAAGGAAGGCGAACTGCCGAACCAGGCGAACCTGGTAGAAGGCCCTCCTGGAGACGGCCACAAATGGTCTTCAAACGACAGCCGATCATCCAGGAGGACACCCAAGTTGCGCACCCTATCCTTTGGGGCCAGTAACTGCCTCCAACAGCCAGCCGCAGCTGCAGCTGACTGAATCGGGTGCCGCATCCACAGCCACTCCGCCTTGGAGGATTAAGCTTGAGCCTGTTTCTCCCCATCCAGACCCGTCGGCTTCCAAACACCGGGACAGCACTTCAACAACTTCATTGGGGTGGCCGGGGTGGAAAAATACAGCTGAGTATCATCAGCGTACTGCTGGTATCTCACCCGAAACCACTGATGATCTCACCCAACGGCTCCATGTAGACTTAGACCCATTAAGGACTTTTGTTGAGTACGGTTTGTCAGCCAGTTGCGAATCCATCTGGTGGTGAAGCTATCTATTTCACTTTTTCTAGAGTCTCAACATATTTTTTATAATGTGGTGACCAAAGCTGGATGCAGTACTCTAGATGTGGTCTTACTAGGGCTTTATAGAGTGGTATTAGTACCTCACTTGATCTTGATTATATTCCTCTGTTAATGCAATTTAGGATTCCATTGGCTTTTTTAGCTGCTGCTGCACACTGCTGGCTCATTTTTAGCTGATTGTCCACTAAGACTCCAAGATCCCTCTCACAGTCACTGCTATTAAACCTGGTTTCCCCAAGTTTATGTTTGGTTTTGGTTTTTCTTACCTAAGTGTAAGACTTTACTTTTCTCTACGTTGAATTTCATTTTGTTATATAGGGCCCAGTGTTCAAGTCTGTCAAGATCCATCTGGATCTTGAGCCTCTCTTCGAGAGTGTTAGCTATTCCTGCCAGCTTAGTATCATCTGCAAATTTGGTGAGTTCTCCTTCTATGCCCTCATCTAAGTTATTTATGAAGATATTCAAGAGTACTGGGCCTAAGACAGAACCTTATGGCACCCCACTGCTTACTTCTCCATGTAGACTTAGACCCATTAAGGACTTTTGTTGAGTACGGTTTGTCAGCCAGTTGCGAATCCATCTGGTGGTGAAGCTATCTATTTCACTTTTTCTAGAGTCTCAACATATTTTTTATAATGTGGTGACCAAAGCTGGATGCAGTACTCTAGATGTGGTCTTACTAGGGCTTTATAGAGTGGTATTAGTACCTCACTTGATCTTGATTGTATCCTCTGTTAATGCAATTTAGGATTCCATTGGCTTTTTTAGCTGCTGCTGCACACTGCTGGCTCATTTTTTAGCTGATTGTCCACTAAGACTCCAAGATCCCTCTCACAGTCACTGCTATTAAACCTGGTTTCCCCAAGTTTATGTTTGGTTTTGGTTTTTCTTACCTAAGTGTAAGACTTTACTTTTCTCTACGTTGAATTTCATTTTGTTATATAGGGCCCAGTGTTCAAGTCTGTCAAGATCCATCTGGATCTTGAGCCTCTCTTCGAGAGTGTTAGCTATTCCTGCCAGCTTAGTATCATCTGCAAATTTGGTGAGTTCCCCTTCTATGCCCTCATCTAAGTTATTTATGAAGATATTCAAGAGTACTGGGCCTAAGACATAACCTTATGGCACCCCACTGCTTACTTCTCTCCATGTAGACTTAGACCCATTAAGGACTTTTTGTTGAGTACGGTTTGTCAGCCAGTTGCGAATCCATCTGGTGGTGAAGCTATCTATTTCACTTTTTTCTAGTTTACGAAGAAGTAGATTGTGGTCTACTTTGTTGAATGCCTTGCTGAAATCTAAGTATATTATGTCCACAGTATTTCGCTGGTCTACTAATTTAGTTATTATGTTGAAGAATGAAATAAGATTGGTTTGGCATGATCTGTTTTTAACAAACTCGTGCTGACTGCTAGTTATTACTTTGCTCATTTCTAGATTGAATCTCTCCTTGGTCAATTTCCAATCATTATTCCTTGTCTGGCCTTCAGGTGCTTTGGAAAACAGCTTGACCCCCTCCTTTCTGTGGCAGTCCCTCAAATATTGGAACACTGCTATCATGTCTCCCCTGGTCCTTCTCTTCACTAGACTAGCCATGCCCAGTTCATGTAACCGTTCTTCATATGTTTTAGTCTCCAGCACCTTAATCCTTGTTGCTCTCTTCTGCACTTTTTCTAGAGTCTCAACATATTTTTTATAATGTGGTGACCAAAGCTGTCTCCGTGCTGTATCCGCCGGAAGCCGGACTGGAACGGATCTAGATAGACATCTTCATCCAGGTATTGGGGTAGCTGTCGCGCCACGGCACTCTCTACAACCTTCGCAACAAAGCGAAGGTTGGAGACTGGACGATAATTACCCAAAATAGCTGGGTCCAGGGAGGGCTTCTTAAGGAGGGGTCTCACCACCGCCTCTTTCAAGGCGGCAGGGAAAACCCCTTCCAATAAAGAAGCGTTGATAATCCTCTGGAGCCAGCCTCGTGTCACCGCCTGAGTGGCCAGTACCAGCCAGGAAGGGCACGGGTCCAGTAAACATGTCGTGCCGTGCAGCCCCCCCAACAACCTGTCGACGTCCTCGGGAGCCACAGGGTCAAACTCATCCCAAATAGACTCAACAAGACGTGCCTCCTCTCCCTCGCTTGGATCATCCCAATTTCGGTCCAGACCGTCCCTCAGCTGAGCGATTTTATCGTATAGATAACCGCTAAACTCCTCGGCTCGTCCTGCAACGGGTCATCCCGCACCTCCTGATGTAGGAGAGGCGGGTCACCCAAACAGGGCGCCCGGGCGGTTACCTGCCGACGCAATGAGGGTGGAGGCGTAGAAACGCCTCGCTTCCCTCATTGCCACTAGGTAGGTCCTAGAATAGGACCTAACTAGTGTCCGATCAGCCGAGCGACTGGACAACCAGGGCTTGGCATAATAGCCTCCCTTGGTTGTTTCCTCGGCTACAAAGATGGAAAAGTCAGTAGCCGGGATAGTATCCCTTGGGTTCCCGGCAGCATACCATCATGGGTCAAACCCGTGTTAGGCATATTACTGGCCACTCGGCAGAGATATTATCATAGTCCGTAGAAAGTCCAAATGGGTCCAGAGACAACCAGGGCTTGGCATAATAGCCTCCCCTTGGTTGTTTCCTCGGCTACGAAGATGGAAAAGTCAGTAGCCGGGATAGTATCCCTTGGGTTCCCGGCAGCATACCATCATGGGACAAACCCGTGTTAGGCATATTACTGGCCACTCGGCAGAGATATTATCATAGTCCGTAGAAAGTCCAAATGGGTCCAGAGACAACCAGGGCTTGGCATAATAGCCTCCCCTTGGTTGTTTCCTCGGCTACGAAGATGGAAAAGTCAGTAGCCGGGATAGTATCCCTTGGGTTCCCGGCAGCATACCATCATGGGACAAACCCGTGTTAGGCATATTACTGGCCACTCGGCAGAGATATTATCATAGTCCGTAGAAAGTCCAAATGGGTCCAGAGACAACCAGGGCTTGGCATAATAGCCTCCCCTTGGTTGTTTCCTCGGCTACAAAGATGGAAAAGTCAGTAGCCGGGATAGTATCCCTTGGGTTCCCGGCAGCATACCATCATGGGTCAAACCCGTGTTAGGCATATTACTGGCCACTCGGCAGAGATATTATCATAGTCCGTAGAAAGTCCAAATGGGTCCAGAGACAACCAGGGCTTGGCATAATAGCCTCCCTTGGTTGTTTCCTCGGCTACAAAGATGGAAAAGTCAGTAGCCGGGATAGTATCCCTTGGGTTCCCGGCAGCATACCATCATGGGTCAAACCCGTGTTAGGCATATTACTGGCCACTCGGCAGAGATATTATCATAGTCCGTAGAAAGTCCAAATGGGTCCAGAGACAACCAGGGCTTGGCATAATAGCCTCCCTTGGTTGTTTCCTCGGCTACAAAGATGGAAAAGTCAGTAGCCGGGATAGTATCCCTTGGGTTCCCGGCAGCATACCATCATGGGTCAAACCCGTGTTAGGCATATTACTGGCCACTCGGCAGAAATATTATCATAGTCCGTAGAAAGTCCAAATGGGTCCAGAGACAACCAGGGCTTGGCATAATAGCCTCCCCTTGGTTGTTTCCTCGGCTACAAAGATGGAAAAGTCAGTAGCCGGGATAGTATCCCTTGGGTTCCCGGCAGCATACCATCATGGGTCAAACCCGTGTTAGGCATATTACTGGCCACTCGGCAGAGATATTATCATAGTCCGTAGAAAGTCCAAATGGGTCCAGAGACAACCAGGGCTTGGCATAATAGTCTCCCCTTGGTTGTTTCCTCGGCTACAAAGATGGAAAAGTCAGTAGCCGGGATAGTATCCCTTGGGTTCCCGGCAGCATACCATCATGGGTCAAACCCGTGAGGCCTGCTAATCAGGACGAAATTCTGTCACCGGTACCGTCAGTGCCGTCATTGCCGTCAACACAGTGCCGCTGTTGTACCTAACCAGGCCAAGCCACCTCTCAGTCGGCGATGGAAAACACGACCTAAGATGTAAGCCGTAGATAAAATTACGGCATTCTAGGCAGGATCCTTTACCCTAGAAAACTCTTATGACCAAAGCCCTTTAGCCAACAGATTAAAGTGTTCTTTATAAAGAGCTAATGTCTTAAGATACTAATTTGTTTTCAAATTGCTGAGTAGCCTGCTCTGATTATATGCATGTAAGCTCACATTTGGTTCTTCAATTTTCATATCTTCAGGCAGAAGGTCCCATGACAAATGACAATTGTATTCCAATTATTATAATTAACTGAATACAGTTAATGGTTTAGTCTAGGAACCTGTCTTATTCAGGATCTGAACCATATCTCTGGAAAACCTTTACAAAACATGTATCTTTACTGGCTTTTAAGCCAGTTTACAAGCCTAACTTGTTTCAGCAAATGCCACATGGCTTTTCTTATCTAGACAGAAATTAAGAGAGGCTGGGTCTGGTCAGTGCATAAATGGAGAATACCAGGAAATTCCAGACGTCTAAGCCAGAGTGGAAATTAAAAACACATCCTGAAAAAAGGCAGTGGTAGATGATATTCATACTGCTGCAAAAGGAAAAAAAAGTATGAACATGCTCATGAAATTGCTAGATATGCAGGTCAACTCCAAGAATACATCGTATTACAAAAAAGTTATGTAGTCTTCTACTAAAGTTATGTTTTATAGCAGGGGTCTTCAACCTTGGCAACTTTAAGTTTAAGTTTAGCTGGCTGAGGAGCTCTGGGAGTTGAAGTCCACAAGTCTTAAAGTTGCCAAGGTTGGAGACCCCTGTTTTATAGGGCCACAATATTTTTTACTTTTAATCCTTTGAAGCAGAATACTTTATTATCACTGGCTCTTTTTATTTAAATTTATTGTTTATAAAGCTTAATTGTTGTTTGTTTTATACCCTAAAAGGTGAAAAAAAATGTTTAAAATGTAAAATACATGTTGTACCACTGTTAATAGCTAGATTAGAATGCACTGTCATCTCTCACAATATACATCATTAAAAGATCGAAAATATAACACATGCCTATATATATTGTCACCCAGCACAACAGCTCTATCTTCTGAATATTCACAGTAATTAGGCTTAGAAAACAAGTTTCCACTGAACCCAGGCAAAGGACCAATAATTTTTTCAGGTCCCATAAGATGTCTTTGGATTTTTTGTGATCTCCCCCAATGATCTCATGAAAAAAACACCAAAATCTCATAAGCTATTGCGTGGGAGCAGGAGGGGGAAACTGAAAATCTGGCACAATCATGACTCTGATACGAACATGAAAGAACTTTTTTTCAGAATTGAAAAGGTAAAGAATGAGCTCATCACCATTCTGTGTTTCATGAAATTTAAGGGAAATTGAATGCACAGGGACTTTCCAGTTATATGAGGAAGAAGAATACTGATTTATATATGAAACATGAATCACAAACATAAAAAGAGTAAAAATTCTCTTTTCACATGAATAGTAGTGATTATACAAGATTATACAAGATGACTTATTATGTCTTTCATAAGATTAAACCAAGCTTGTTTTCCTAGTTAAAGATACCAGCATACTGTGACAAAACTCTTGTTATGCTTGGTTTCAGAATTCAAGTCTAAAATAATTGTATTATTATCTTGAGTATATTATCAGCTTTATCAGATTTGCACATATCCAATAATCTTATTTCACTTCTTTAAAAACAACACATAAAGAAAAATGACACTGCTAATTCAAAATTGAGTTCCTTTTTTTTCATTAATGGCTGCAGCTAAATCATGAAAGAATTGTTTTAATATAATTACAGGACACACCAAATACTTCTGGTAAAAATATTCAAAAAGGGGCAAATCACCTGCACAATGTTTAGTAAGATTTTATTATAGTGCATTGAATAGCTATAATATTGTCTCACTGCTGTTGTTATTATTTCCAAATTTATCTCCCACAAGTTTTTTATTATTCTTAAATAGACCCAATTACAGGCAGAATTCAAACTGGCCTAGGGGTATACAACCCTACTTATTTTCAAATGGAGATTTCATTTATTTTCAATAGCTGTAATTAAGCTTAGCTGAAATTTAAAGCAACTTCTTTTTCTCTCCTTTAACATTCCAATATTGGTCACAATGGAGACTTTCTAAATTGCTTGAATATCAATTTTTCTCACAGTGTAGACAACAACATTCCTCACTCATGTCACTGAATAAGTTTTTAATCAAATTAATTTAATATACCTAGGGAACTTAATTGTTGCAACTGTAAATAATAAAAAAATAGGAAAAGAATCACAAATTATCTCAAACTTATGGAAAGATTATTGCTTCTCAGGAAATTTTTATAATTATATTCATGTTACTTTAGTACAATTTCAATTGAACTGTCACTTTATATAGTATCTATAATACCAAAACATATTTGGAGATTTCCTATACTGTTCAATGACCCAATATACATGCTAATAACCTGGTATATTATACAGACCTGGTTTAATCTCATGTCATGTTGATGCAGTAGCAGCAGCCTTATGAAGTACGGTACTTCCCTAGTTAGATGAAACAGCAAGTATCATTTCTGATCATTTCTGCTTTGAGATTAGATATCCAGAAATCAGATACCTACAGGCCTTTTTTTAAAAAGTCAGCTTTTAAAGTCAAGAGCATGACTGGACAAACATATATTAAATTATGGAAAGTGTGGGCTTTCAATTTTAGTTTTTATTCTTAGCTAACATTTGGTAGTCAAGACATTTCCTACTTCAGCAAAATGCTGCTTTATAAAAAATATATATAATTAAGTCATTATAAACAATTCACTAAAATAATTATGTACACAATTGAGCAATAGTGTATTTCACTGGTTTAGTATCAAAAGGTTCTCTGAACAAGAGGAGCTCTGGAAAAAATACGCTAGGATCTAAATAGACAGCTTCTGTTTAAGGTTCTAACCAGTGGTGGGATTCAGCCAGTTCGCACCACTTCGGGAGAACCGGTTGTTAACTTTCTGAGCAGTTTGGCAAACTGGCTGTTGTAAGAAATTATTAGGGCAGAGAACCAGTTGTTAAATTACTTGAATCCCACCACTGGTTCTAACAATTTCTCCACCCTTTTTTCCAGTGATTATTCTATATAGATAAAAGTACTTATCCTCTATTGGCCTATTCTTTTTTTTTTTTCAATGTGGATATTATTCTGGAAAGGAGTGTTTTCAATTAGGTTTACATATTTGATTTTTGTGCTCATGTTTATGAGCAGCTAACATTTAAATTGGATATTAAAAAGTAATTTCTTAGCGGGAACTAGGCAATAACCTATCCCAGGGGTCTGCAAACTTGGCTCTTTTAAGACTTGTGGACTTCAACTCCCAGAATTCCTCTGGGAGTTAAAGTCCACAAGTCTTAAAAGAGCCAAGTTTGCATACCCCTGATCTATCCAATCAATAGGCATGTTCCTTTTGCCTTTCCAGGCACATTTTGGTTTTTCTTCTCATGAAATTACATATTATTTCCTGTCAAATTTATCATTCTGTGCCCCAAGGTAAAGGTTTTCTTAACAAACCAGGATTTCTTATCAAAAAGAGGTTGCCTTTGAAGTTGCTGATAATCTTCTTGCATAGTAAAAATTATTGTGGAGCCTAGAGGTTTTTTCTCTGTATTTGGGCAAAGAATAGAGAGCATTTTTTTTTCTGAGTAATCATAACATGTGTAAAAGGAAGCATGGCTGACTCAACCAACAAGATCTAGTTTACTCAGATACGCATCATCTGAATTTGAAAAACTATCCATTGCTTTTGAATTTACAATACTTTTATACCAGATCAATTACTATATTGTTAAAATAAACAACTTACGATATTCTATTCTTCCATTTTCATAACATTAAAAAAATTAATGGAAGCTTTCTTATCAAGCCATTTCATAAAGCATGTCATGCAGCACCTTAAACTAAAATAACAAACTATCATGCAGTGCATTTCAATTGGTCTTCCTAGCTATTACTTGCTATATTTCTGAAAAAAACTGCTGCTGAGCTAGTTCGAAGATGTGGCAACAAACTATGAATAATTCAACACTGGCCAGTGGGGATACTGGAGATGAGTTAGAAAGTATACTCTATAGTTCATTCCTACTCTACTGAAATATAAAAACCTACTATGCCTGAGCAGAGAGTTGGACTAGAAGCCCTCCAAGGTACCTTCCAACTCTAACTAATTCTAATTTTATTTCCAACACAGCCAGAGGCAATATAACCCCATGCAAGACCAAATTCCCTTAACATGGTGGCTCAAAAAGTCTAAATGTTTTCTTTTCCCCCCGGAGCATAGAAGCCATGTAATTAAGACTCTTTTACAGGGCTTCTGTATTTTCAGAATAGCTCCAAATACACTATGATGACGCATCCACTGGTACATTATCCTTGAATACAATAGACCAGTATTTCTCAACCTTAGCAATGTTAACGTGTGGAATTAAACTCTCCAGATTTTCCAGCAAGCCATGCTGGTCAGGAAATTCTGGGACTTGAAGTTCCCATGTCTTAAATTTGCTGAGGTTAAGAAGTACTATGACAGACAATAATGACCCAATAGAATTTTAATCACATCATTTTTTTCCTGGGCTGGCCATTCTGCAATCTGTTTGATTCAAGTAAGGGAGGCCTGGAATGAAGGTCTTAGAAGATAGAATTATGTGACATTATTTTTAATCACTGCTGTATCCTCAGAAAAATTACCTAGCACTGAGACCAGTCCCACAGGCCTTTAAGGGATATCCTTAAAGTCAACGGAACTTTAGATCAGGGAAATAAAACTGACAACCATCTTTTATGCAGCTGTATCTTGCATAAAAGAATGCTGGTTCCCAAATTGGGTATCTCTTTTATGGTTAGTTAATAATCCAGTCTCAAAAAAATAAAAGTAAGCACCACCTCATTTTTAAATGCTCTTTGAGCTGTCAATATACAACAGTAGCATCTAGCTGCGGAGAAGATGAAAAATGGAAGATACTGAAAGAAATTAGATCAAAGTTAATATTGTGAGAAAAAATACTAGTGTATAATAGATGTTCTCCTCCTAGAAGTCCTTGGTGCTTACATTCTAATAATAAACTCATACTATGAGGCATCCATGAGAAGTATGTATAATTTCGAATTTCTGAATCTAGCTACAAGGTATCAGAATGTGAATGTCTGCCAATAGCAATTTTCCCTATTTTGCAGCCTATCAAGAAGACAATAAATAGTCAATTTCTTGTTTTAACTATGCTATATTTCAACTTCACTTCATTAAAAGAATCATAGAGCAGAAAACACTTTTAAGACATGACATCCTGATCAAGCAATTTAATATCATTCAGCTTGATCTGACAGCTGAAGACCCATTTGGATAACCACTGCTTTTAGTGTATGCAAGACTGTCAAGTAATTAATACGTATAATTCACTGTGACTCATAAAACTTCACAGTAGTTAATTCATTCCCAAATTAGAATTTAAAAGGTCACTGTTCCCATTCAGACATTTTCATTTAAGTTGTACTAATTTCTTATGACAGTCAACTTTATTTTAAGAATCTTTCCCCATTATCAATACATTTGCTTGGAACCAGAACAGAACAGGACTTAATCAAAGTCAATAAAATAATGCATTGTGTTTTCTAAGCTTGGGGAATAAACTGTCTATGTTGTCAGTTTTACTCCTAAATTCAGAAGCATTCAGAATTACTGTATGTTCCTCAAAGTATGCCTAGGATAAAGAAATATTCTATATAGGAATGTAAAAGCACATATACACCGTACATTTTTCTTCACATAGATAACCCATATAACATCTTCAAAATGTGCTAAGCATCAGTCAGGTAGATAGGATCATACTGGTTTCATTTCCCATATCACAGTCACAATGTTTAAAGCCATCATTTTATGATGAAGTGATGAAGAGATTAGTCAACCATTTATCTGAAATGATATAAGTTTTTCTGCTTGAGCAGGGGGTTGGTTTAGAAGACCTCCAAGGTCCCTTCCAACTCTGTGTCATTCTGTTATTGTATTATAAATCCTGCTATTTACATCTGCAATATTCTAGTCCCATTAGGTTTATCATGAAAGTGAATGGAATCATGAAAGAAGGATTTTGAGGCAGGACACTATTCAATAATCAAAATGAAGCCCAATACTCAAAAGACAAACCATATTTTAAACTAAATGAAGTAACCCAACTATGAATCATCCATTTTTCTTGCCAGCTGGGCAAGTAGAACACCAGGGTAGAAATATAAGGTTCGTGTCCAAAATTATTTAAGTGGGCCAGTTGTATGAATGACCATTTATTTAGTGACAAAGTTGTGAGGATAAAAAAAGCAAAATGCTAAATAGGCAATAGAAAATATTAACAAATCTTTTCCCATTGATTAATTAAACAGATTAATCTCTACTTTTCCCCACAGGATAGAATTCAAATATTAAAGTCT
The DNA here is from genome assembly GCF_028640845.1 of Ahaetulla prasina. Taxonomy (NCBI): domain Eukaryota; kingdom Metazoa; phylum Chordata; class Lepidosauria; order Squamata; family Colubridae; genus Ahaetulla; species Ahaetulla prasina. The sequence goes on along the minus strand of NC_080541.1, from coordinate 63,123,538 downwards.
TTCGGTAATAAGTATTGAACAATCCAGAGTCCTGCAAAGTTTTGGATCTGAATTTCCATCATTTGAACCAGCATGATCAATGGTAAGAGACTGTAGGTGTTACAAAAGAAATATAAAGACTACGAGAGGTTAAATGATTTAGATTTCCCACCTTTATTTATTCATTTATTTAATTTAATTTACTAGCCGCTCAATTTCAATGGGCTCTTAAGTATTTAGCTTCTATTCTAGCAAGGGCTCTTTCATCAAATTTCATTATTAAAAATGGATGCCAGAAGCAATGTTTTAATGTAAACCTACTGTGACATGAAAACAAAATTGTAATTGCAATCTGAAAGGCAAGCAAGACAAAAACATGTCAGAAGCTGGAGGTTTTGTAAAGCTCAAAAATTAAATTTCCCTGATACAAGCCCAGTCTGTAATTCGTATTGGTTTCAGGTTTCACCTAAAAGTGGTAAAATGGTTTTCATTAACATTTCCTTCATGTTAAAAAGAGTCCTATCTTTCCCGACATTTTTTCAGAAGCTAATGTGATTGTAGGCTGCAAAAATATTTACTTTTTGTGTGAATTAGCTAAAATTACATGTTAGTTTTTCAACCTAAAGAAACACTATTTGCCACTAATGAGCCTTGTTATAGCCAAAGACAACTGGCTATTTTGTGCCTGAGGTTCACTAGATTCATTACTTATTGCACAGTTCTATATTCCTTCTCCTTCTGTTTAGTTGTCTGAAAGGCGAGGCCAATCAAATTCATAATCAAGGAGAAAACAATTAACTTTTCTATTTGCAATTGAAAATAAAAGGAAAAACTAAGTTTGTTATAGGACAAAAGGAAAATATTACACTTCCTCCAAATTACTATGTTTTGTGGACAGATCTACAACATATCATGAGGGCACTAAAGTATGTCAGCATTATTTTATGGCTCAGGGTTATCTTCATTTTGCAGAATGAATTTCAGAGACATTAATTTGCCTGAAATACAAATATATTTCAAACTTCAGATCTGAGAAAAGGCTCACTAGGATTAATAATAATACTGAAAAATTTAGACTATAACTTCCATTTTATAGTATTTTTTGCACTATAAGATGCATCAGACCGTAAGACGCACATTAGCTTTAGAGGAGGAAAACAAGAAAAAAAATCTGCCTCCCAGCATCCATCTGGTATTCATCTGACTAGCATCCTTGCAGCAAACACCAAATAGCCTGGTCAGCTTCAGCACGTTATTGCAGCTCCAGCATGTGGCTTGTCAGGGCTCTGCTCTGTTGCGCTCACCACCGGTCAACTGAGCTGAGCTGCTGCCTCTACAGGGGAACACTAGAACCTTTGCTGCCAAGCAGCTGATTGGTGGTTGAATCGGCCTCCCAGAATACTGCCAATCAGCTGTTCTAGGCGGCAGGGATCCCAACAAACAAATCAATGGAGGAATCTGAATTCACTTAGCATGATTTACTTAACAACCATTTGGGGGGCAGCAATCGGCACTAGGGAATGCTGGAGCCTTCGCTACTGAGCAGCTGATTGGTGGTTGGATCGGCCTCTTGGAATACTACCGATCAGCTATTCTAGGCGGCTGGGATGGCTGCCACCGCCTATTGCGGCGCCACCTATCACTGCCTTTCACCACCACCATTTGGCAGCGGCAATTGGCAGTGGCGGTGAGCAGCAGCACTTGTCAGCAGTAGCAATTGGTGGCAGTGATTGGCGGTGATCCCCACCACCTAGAATGGCAGTAGTCTGGGAGGCCGATCCAACTGCCAATCAGCTGCTCAGCAGCAAAAGCTTCAGCATTCCCTGGTGGTGGTGAACAGTGGCAGCCATGACAGCCACCACCACACCAACCACTCTCCCCACTGCCACAATATTCGCTTTATAAGATGTACAGACATTTCCACCCACTTTTTTTTGGGGGGGAGTGCATCTTATACTGAGAAAAATATAGTAATTTGGTGTTTTCAAAATGTGTTGGATTATAACTTTCATTACTTACAGCCAGCATATCTTTTGGAATTATTTTACACCTCTCAAGAGCACTGACTTCTGTAAAGCTAACCTATATTATCCTGCTAATAGTCATATAAAAACCTAAAAATATTTTGTGCTATTATTTAGCATCAATCTTTCTAGAAAAAGATTAAATATAGTGAAATAATATTGTTCTATTTCTAAGTACAGTAGAACAGAACATTCAAGACTGAAGGCAAGAGGGAGCTTTTCAGACAGTCACCCATGTCCTGGTCACTTCAAGGCTTGACTACTGCAATACACTGTACATGAGGCTATCCTTGAAGCCCACCAGAAGTTTCAGCTGGTGCAGACTACAGCTCCAAAGCAATGATGGCCATGCATAGGTTTTCCCATCTAACACCTCTGCTTTGCAAGCTGCACTGGTTTGCCTCTGGGTACAATTCAAAGTGCTGGTCTTTACCAATAAAGTGCTACAAGGCATAAAATCTGGTTACATGAGGGATCCTTGTTTCCCATACTATCTAAACCATCTATACCATCTAAACCATCGGGAGAAGGGCGGTATACAAATTAAATTATTATTATTATTATTATTATTATTATTATTATTATTATTATTATTATTATTATTATTATTATTATTATTATCTGATTGAATCTGGCAGGATTGGCATGATCCATTGATTAAACAATGCAGTTATCAGGACCCTGGAAATGTTTGCCCTTCAGAATCAGATCTTCCCAAACCTTTGAATGCTCCCCCCTCCCACTGGTATTTTGAAGAGCCTTGATAACACATGTCTTTGCTCAGGGCTCTTGACAAAGACAACTGACACCTTTTTCTTCCTTTTCCTTGTTCACATCTAGGTTTGCTTTCTTTGTCATCTCTGTTCTTTTGTTTTGGATTGTTTTTGTATTTTTGTATTTTCCTTCTTTGAGTGTTTTTAACAATTAGTAAACTTCCCAGAGCTACTGGAAGTCAGGCGGCATATAAATTTAATAAATTACTATTATTAAATACCATTCAAATACACTGCACAACCATCTGATAGACAATATTTTCCTTTGACCTATAGCAATGCCTTAAAAAAAGACGTCTGTATGCCCATTTTTCCTCCATACAGAGAAGGTGTAGTTCTTATAAACACCATATATGCCATTAACTATCCAATTAAATGCATGTTGAATGCATGCTATTTACAAGTCTAACAGTATGAAAAGAATACATTTGTGCCACCTAAGAATAAAACTTTTACAGCAGCAATTTTACACTTTATACACTAATGCTGTTTTAATTGAAGTCTAATTAATCTGTTGATTTTATATTCTGACATACTTTCTGAAAACAGACCTATGCAATTAAAGCATTATTTATTTATCCAGAAGCTAAGATTTTGACTCTAAACCCAATGTTCTGCAAACAAGTGTAGCCTGTAGCATATTACGTTTTTGTTTTTTAAAACAGAACCAGAAGTATGCTTTGTCAGCAAGTAGGCTGGTAATTTAACATTTTACGGGTGAATTAATTGTTTCAGAGGACCCATGTGGCCAATAATTACATTTAAGTATGCATTTTCAACTTAAATACCCTATATTTAGACATTCAGAACTTTTGATTTCATTGCTAACTAATATTTTCTATTCAGTCTTTTAGCAATGGAATTTGTGTTAATGTGCTGAGACAATTACAAAATTTATGAGGTTGGTTCTTTCTTGCTCTGAGTAGTGGGACAAGGACTACCAACACACAAAGCAGCCTTTCAAAGTGTATATTCAATTCAGTTTAGGAGAAACAACTGAATAGCAAAAATTTGTGCCCTTGATCTTTCTTTTTAACTTTCAAAAAATCTTGATTACTGATAAGAGAGGATAAAAAACCTAAAATATAATGTGCACACAACCACACTACATAATAACAGAAACAGCAATTAACTAAACTGTGAAACAAAAACCTGTTTGGCTCAAAGGCAAATTACCTTTTCACTGCTCAGATCCTAGAAAAAGCTATCTTGCAAGAACATGAAAAAAAAATCTGTCATAGTCTAGAATTACTTTAGAAAAATCAAAGAGGCATGCAAGTCAGTGATAGTTGCTGAGAGGAGGAAGATAGTGACATGCATCAGTCTTTCTCTGTACAGCATTTTTTTATTTCAGCCAAAACCCAAAATAATCAAAATGTTCCAGTTTTTGTTTCTGCTAAATTATGCCTGATTTTAAAGAATTCAATGTAACTCCCAGAACATGATTTGTTTTTGGTTTAAAACAAATTGTATTCTGCATTTACCACTATAAATTTTATTATTTCAAATCCAACTATGAACAGCCTGCATGTTCAAGGATCATTACTAAGATATGACTTTCTTTAATCAAACAAATATTCCAATTGGGAATTTTAAATAAAAAGTGTTGCCTTCATACAGATCTTGGAGTATCAGAAATCCTTAAGTACCTTCTCAACATCTCACATTAAGAAGCCAGAATGGATTTGTTGTTGTTGTTCAATTAATGCACATTCTGCAACACTTCAGTCCAGGCTCATTGGTAAAATGAAGGTGTCAAAAAATGTTCTATAACAGCTTTTCTGTCTCTCGGTTTCAGAGCTTCCCCCATGGGTAACATAGAGCACAAATAGTTTCATGGTGAGAAACCAAAAATAGAGTATATGTTCTAATATCTTTTGGAGTTCAGCAAGGTGGGATTTCTGCTAGAAAAATAAGGGTAAAATTTCAACAAAGAATAATGATGGTAACTGAATGAAGAACAAAGATGAGCTACAGATGAAACAGGTATTTGGGCAACCAGAAAACACTAGTGCTGGAGAGAGACTGGCAGAGCCAGGGAGAAGAGTCCAGCGGGAAATTAGTCTGGAGTCCTTGCAAAGGCACAAGAGGACAAAGTCTGACCCCCTTGAATGTTGTTAATTAGGGTGTTGATGGCTGGATATTATGTCTTTAATTGTTGTTTCATTGTGCCGCCGCACCTTTGGCTCTTAAGTATGCACTGCAAAGATTGAGAGAAACTTCAAATGTAAATTTATCAGATTCCCAGTACAGATTGCCCTGACACTATGTGAGACAGATGGGGAGGAAGCTAACCACCAGATTGCAAGAACATGAAAGAGCAGTTAAATGAGGAGACCCAAACTCACTGGTAGCTTCACATTGTAATGAACAACAACATGTGTTCAGTTTCACAACTATGACAATTGTTGACTGAGCAGGGACAACAATAGCCAAAGAAATCATTGCCCCACCCTTTGTCAGTGAAAAGGGGTGCTGATTTACCACCAGCATATCAAGCACTTAGGAGCGTAGGGCACTGCAGCCCAAGGCAACAACAATTAATGACTTAACAGCCAGCCCTCAACATCCTAATTAACAACCAAAAGCTACATACATCCAGGAACTATATAATTACAATGTGTAGAACAGCCCAGCATCCATATTCTGAAGAGAGATGTTCCCTGATGATGGGCTCCTGCTCCAGCTCCAGCTCAAAAGCTTGGAAGAATAAACTTTTGGTTCCGGTGACCAACTCAAATTGGATCCTGCAATGTTATAGTATATTTAATTTTCTACCATACAGAGATTGGGTCAGCTTTTGTTCACTTAGGGATTCACTAAAATTTACAATCTAACTAGGGGTGCCTAAAATTGTGCACACAGCTGTGGAACTCAAGTTGATAGGCAGATAAAATACTCAAAACAAAAAATAATTTACAATAATTAATTTTCATCCTGCCACTAGCAATTCCCAAGCAGATGTGAAAGTTACTTTTCACACAGTAAGAAGACTGACACTTACCACAACAAAGAGCAGATGAAGACTGCTAGTATTTCACAAAATGACAAAGATATCCAACACTCTGCACAGAAAAAGGAGGAGAAAGTGGACAACAGTTTTTCACCTTAAAATTGCAATATATAGAGATATACCAACATACAGAGATAATATATGGGATCTCATTTGAAAACAATACTTACTGGAATTCTTGTAATTCCTATAATTTTCCTGTAATAACGACTACTATTAATTCCAGCTTTTGGATTCTAGTTCAAATCATTTCAATCCAGAAAAGAAGGGAACTCTTGACTACCAAAATGCAAACTTTGAGAATCCATAACTACAGTCCTCCTGATTTTCCAAATTGTAATTTGGAATTACAATTTCAAATTACAAAAGAATTTCCAAATTGTAATAGTTATCTTAAAGAAGGGAGATATATGGTGGGTTATCATGTTAAATTGTTGTCTTAGAAAATCAGTTCTACCTGTTTATACTGTCCATAAATAACAGAGAGACATTATAAAAGTTCAGATTGTAAACAAAATTAATAAATAGGTGTTAAACCTGTTACCTGATCTCACTGGAATACACAGTATTATTAGAAATCTATAAATATGTATCACAGAACTGCATCAAATGCAATGACATTTCTGTCTTAAGACACAGTAATTTATTTATCTCCAACATGTAATGTTGACAGACTGTCTGGATTTTGGCAAGCACAGGCTTGCACTGTCACATAACAGTCTGACAAATCTATCATTTCTTGCACATTGCTGCTTTAGTGAACCAAAGAAATTTAAGCAAACTTCTTGCACTTATTACTGTTGTAGCATTCCCCAGGGTCATGAGAACACAATTTGACCATTTGGCAACTGGCATATAGCGTCCCAGGGTCATGTGATCACCAGAGCCGTGGTGGTGCAATGGTTAGAGTGCAGTACTGCAGGGTATTTCTGCTTATCACCGGCTGCCAGCAGTTTGGCAGATCGATTCTCACCAGGCTCAAGGTTGACTCAGCCTTCCATCCTTCCAAGGTGGATAAAATGAGGACCCAAGATTGTTGGGAGGGCAATATGCTGACTCTGTAAACTGCTTAGAGAGGGCTGTAAAGCACTGTGAAGCAGTATATAAGTCTAGTGCTATTGCTATCTGCAACTTACCCAGCTGGCTCCCAACAAGCAAATCAATGGAGAAATCTGAATTAATTTAACCACCACGATTCACTTAACAAACACAGTGATTCACTTAACAATGGTAGCAAAAAAGGTTGTAAAATTGGGTGCGGCTATCTTAACAACTGCCTCGTTTAGTAACGGGAACTGTGGTTCCAATTCAGGTTGTAAGTTGAGGACTACCTGTATGCAGATATTATTCCATGGATTCTTTGTTAAAGCTCCCTTTTCCACTTTATAAATTAGAGAGTAACGTTATATGTATTTACAACTATTTGCCAGTAAGAAAGCTTGTCTTTCTGCTGTTTTCTCAATTAATACACCAATAAGGAAGGCTTCAAATAAGGGCATGATCAGTCAGAGTACAAGCAAACAACACCATGTTCCTTCTTTGGTAATGTGAGAGGCTGAAAAGTTGCACATCTGAATCTGCCTTGATAAATTAAGCCTATAGCTTAATGTTGGAGGACATTCATATATAGCCCATAAATTATATCAAATGTAGAAAAAGAAGTATGTAGACAAAGAAACAAATATATGACAAGTTCCTGCCATTTATTTTTATTCTTATTTTTTTATCACTAAGCTCTCTTTAGTCCCTATTGTTGATACAACCACTGTTTCAGAAAAATGGAGAGAAAATGAAACCTTAAAAAGGCTAGAGATATCAAAGCCTCGAATACAGACAAGAATTAGAATCACAGCAGAACACTGCCAAAAGTGAGAGGTCAAGAACAGAGAGCAGTGCTGTACAAAGCAACTATTGAAACCAGTTATACTATCAAGATTTACTTTAAAGCCGAAAAGAGAAGCAGAATGGACATTAATAATACATAATTCCCAAGAAATTTGTGAAATATGTGAGCATTTTTTTTCTAAAACTGTTTCCATAAACAGTACAGATGTATAGTTTTGTACATCTTGTAATCATAATGTAAATTATGCAAACTGGCACAGATGCAACATAATTTTACACTCATTCATAGGTTAAAGAGTTAGGCAGGATATTAAAAGTCAACTTACCTCTAAATTTTCTCATCTTGCAATTCTGTACGTGACTTCTCAAAAGTAAGCCAAATTATGTTAAATTGTATAAAACTACAAGTCAAATTATGCAGCATGATTGAAGCTTTACAAAATAAACACAAATTCTGTTCCCTTACAGAGAATTAATTAAAGAAGGTAGATGAAGAAAAACACACCAATACTGAGGACATAACAGTCAATATAATCAGGCAATCAAACTGAAAAAATGTCTACCCAACTCAAATGGAAAGTACAGCAATGAAAAGGTAATTTTGGCCATTGATATGCAGTTTACAAATTCTCTCTTTTTAGGATTATTGTGTGTTTATGTAGATTTATGGCAAACATTCTGTATCCTCACTAAGTTTTAGTCCATTCAAAGAACATCACCAAATTAATTTTCATGTACTCTTTGAAGTTCTTTTCCTAAAAGTCAACCACATTTCATCGAAAAAATTGATTCTACAGAGAAATTTTACTTCTTCATAATTTCAAATCCTCTTTGGACAGCAGTTCAGTATAACCGAAGTTGTATATATAAGTCACATCTCCAAATAAAGTTACTGAACACTATTATATACCATAGGTTCACAAGAAATGGAACTGAGATATAATATATAACAACAGAGTTGGAAGGGACCTTGGAGGCCTTCTAGTCCAACCCCCTGCCCAGGCAGGAAACCCTATACCATCTCAGTCAGATGGTTATCCAACATTTTCTTAAAAATTTCCAGTGTTGGAGCATTCACAACTTCTGCAGGCAAGTCGTTCCACTTATTAATTGTTCTAACTGTCAGGAAATTTTTCCTTAGTTCTAAGTTGCTTCTTTCCTTGATCAGTTTCCACCCCTTGCTTCTTGTTCTACCCTCAGGTGCTTTGGAGAACAGCCCGACTCCCTCTTCTTTGTGGCAACCCCTGAGATATTGGAACACTGCATAATAAGTATAACCATTTTCTGAAAAGGTAGAGTTTTCATGTGTAGAATTTCTCATGACATGTATTTGTGCAAATAAAGAATAGAACTGTCATAGTAATGAACTTATACATCAAAACCAATTTCTTCTACATACCCATGCTGTTTACCAAATACTGCAATTTATTTAAGTGCAATTTAAATTCCCCTTCATAACAATTATAATTAAAAAACATTTGTTTTTTTAAAAATTACTCATATAAGAACAGCAGTGCATCATTAAGGAATATCAAAAATCAAGATGAAAATTTCTTAAGATACAGGTAGTTAATTCTTTTGATTTTTTTCTACTGCAAATAAGATCCCTTTCTCTCTGGCCACGGGTAAAATCCAGCAGGTTCTGACAGGTTCTGGAGAACCGGTAGCAGAAATTTTGAACAGTTCAGAGAACCGGTAGTGGAAATTTTGAGTAGTTCAGAGAACCAGCAAATACCACCTCTGGCTGGCCCCAGAATGGTGTGGGAATGGAGATTTTGCAATATCCTTCCCCTGGAGTGGTGTGGGAATGGAGATTTTGCAGTATCCTTCCCCTGCCATGCCCACCAAGCCACGCCTGCCAAGCCACACCACATCCACCAAGCCACGGCCACAGAACCAGTAGTAAAAAAAATTGGATTTCACCACTGTCTCTGGTTATGTTTAATATATTCATACATCTCATTTATTTTAATTTTTTAATTAAATTTTAATTTTAATTTTATTTTAATATTTTAATTTAATAACATTTTAATTAACATTTAATTAATTAATTAATTAATTAATATTAACATTTAATAAAATAACATTTTAATTTAATTTATTTTAATATATTCATACATCTCATTTATTTTTATCACAATTTTTTAATATTCGGCCTTATTTAATAAGTTTTTTAATTGGTGTTTTATTTTGTATTTATATGTATGTTTTTATTAGGCTGTAAACTGCCCTGAGTCCCCCGGGAGATAGGGCGGTATAAAAATGCGATTAAATAAATAAATAAAAATAATAAAATAAATAAATCTCAAACATCTCTTAGCAATGTCTTATTACAGCATAATAACAATCTTCATTTGAAAATTTTATCATTTCCATAGTTCGTTATCAATGGCATGTCAGACCCAGTAACTAGGAAGCAATATGGTACCATATATATTGGTACCAAATCTTTACAAAAAGCTGAGCTAAATGAGTTTGACTGGCAAAAATTGGTTTTCAAATATGTTTTTGCTATTGCCAATAATGATTGCGTTTCTGGGCCTTCTCTTCCAGACTGATATTCCAGATGTGTTGGTCTATATCAGGGACCACCAAGTTCATAATTTTAAATCCCATGGACCACTAATATGAATCCAGCGCGCTGCTTGCTGAAGCGCCTGGACTCCCAGTGATGGGATGGGGTTCTTCAGGCACCTCCCTCCTCTCTCTTTCTCTCTCTCCCACTCATACTCTCTCATTCTCGCTCTGATTTCCTCTCTGTTTCTCTCTCTCTCTCATTCTCTCTTTTTCATTCTGTCTCTTTCTCTCTTTCTCTTCCATTCTCTTTCTCTCTCTTCCATACTCTCTCTCTCATTCTCTTTCTCTTTCTCTCTCTCTCTCTCTCTCTCTCTCATTCTTTCTCTTTCATTCTCTCTCTGATTCTCTTTCTCTCTCATCTCATGGGCTAGCCAGTGTCTTGGGGCTGAGAGGAAGTCAAGCATCTCCCCGAGAGACCGAGATGACTAGCAGCCAGTATGACTGCTACGTGGTAATAGAGGGGATTAGAACTGTTATCCAAGACATCTGAAAGAAAACATTGCAAAAGGCAGCTTCATGTATAGGAAATATTCATTCTGTGGCAATTATTAAAGAAGAAATTATTCAGTAAGTGCAATTAGGTCTTTCCTCTGAAATAAAATTTTCTCCTGAATTTATTCCAAATAATAGTATTTCTAAGAAATTCAGGTTGTTTCTAAAAAAATTTTATGTATTGCTACATGAGGCATGCAACTTAAGGCATACAAATGTGAATGCTTAATTGCACTAAACATAGGCATATCACAAGTATTTCCAAAACGCCCTGTAAATTTGTTTTAAAAGCTGATTTGACTGAGGAAACTGCAAATCAGCCTGGATTGTGAAACACTATTTAAAACCATTATAATAAATGCATAGTTAAAACTCTCAAGTGATTACGGTAGCTGTGCTGTTAGGATGCCACAAAGCATTGATAAATGTCCAGAGTACTAAGGAGATCTATATTCACAAATATCCAAGAATCTCTGAAGGAAGTAAATTATGGTGGGTGGTAATAAAAGAACACAACTGTTGAAAGTAAGCATTGTGTATGTATAGAAGATCAACAACTCAACAATTAAAATCATGAAAGCTTTATGAGAGATTGAGAAACATACATTAAAAAAACAGAAAAACTATAAGATGAAGCATATGAAGAAAAGCTGTAATGGGAAACATGTTCAAACAGTAGGGATCTCTTTCTAGTGATGAACCCAGACTGGGCTCAGAACACTCAAGGTTCTTACCCAACACTCTAAAGAAGAACAATTAGCTATTATCAAGAAACGAAAGTCATGATCTTTTCTAGTAGCACTGACATTCACAAGTGATGGTTAGATGATCATGCTGTAGAGCAGATAATGTATCTTTAATATCTAGGAGTTTTTCAAGCTTCCAAAATGAAAACTTCACATCAATTATGCCTCCCAAAAAGTGTCATAACAATATTAAAATTTCTTTGGATGCAAAGATGGAATTTTATTTCAACTGTCATAAAACTCTTAATGGTAAAAAATTTGTTTCACAGTTATTCTATGGCTATAATCAAGCTTTTATTTTAACTTCAGGTCTCTTAAAAAAGTAAAAATCAGTGTTTTTAACATTCTTTTTCCTGCCCACCCCCCAAAAAAATATGTCCCTAATGTGGCACTGAGATTAGAAACCAAGCTGTTTAGAAATGAAGCCAAAATCTGACTAGTTGTTTTATGTGCTTTGCTAAGGCTCAACTTGGCACCAAATGGGCTGTTCCCTCTAGCATCATGGACAATTATATGTCTAAGGTTACTATATTCCTACAGCTTTGTATCTAAGCAATTATTAATGGTAGGTCTAGATAGCCAAAAGCAGGAACAGCAGACCTGGGAGACAGATTCACAGAACAATCTAAACGGAACTTTTAAGACCTGTACACTGAGAATCCAGAGATATTCTCCATTTTCTCTTGCCTATGCCAAATTTTCATAGGTATTTACCATAGGTACCATAATATTCCAGTCCTTTACCTTGGCAACTTTAGGACTTGTGGACTTCAACTCCCAGAATTCCTCAACCAGCCACACTGGCTGAGGAATTCTGGGAGTTAAAGTCCACAAATCCCAAAGTTGCCAAAGTTGGAGACCCCCAACCCCTGAGCCATGGACCAGCAGCGGGCCATGGCATGCCAGAAACCGGTCAACGCAAACAAGTGAAGCCCCATCTGCAGGATGCAGACAACATGCAAAACAACAACCCCTCCTGGTTTTTCCTTGAAGACGTTTTGCTTCTCATCCAAGAAGCTTCTTCAGCTCTCCAAGAAGCTTTTTGGATGAGAAGCAAAATGACTTCAAGGAAAAACCAGAAAGTCCAGTTGCCTCTTGAAAAAGCACCTTTGGGGACACCTGTGGCCTGGATGACTGAGAATCTCCATAGACATTTAATGACCTCTCCGGTCCATGGAAAAACCTTTCTCCATGGAACCAGTCCCTGATGCCGAAAAGGTTGGGGGCCATTGCTCTAGAAACTTTGTCGAGATAAATCAGGAGACATTGAAACAATGTTCTATATGGTAAATTTTGTTCCTACTCTTCCAAAAATAAATTAGCCTTTATTTTTAAAATGTCATTTTAGATACATTTTCTATTCAATATCTATTGGCTAGAACATCTATTTAGATAGATGTTCTAAAGCTACATAATGTATTCAGTTACAGCATTTATTTAGGAGTTAGGAGAACTAACATAACACAAGAAACCTCAGGGCTGAAATAGTTATGTGAAACTTTAGGGCATTTTTTAAAAAGCTTAAATATCTTGAATTCTAACTATTTTACTATTATCTTATATTCATTAATATGTGCTTAATGCTGAATATATTTTAGCTGCCTACTAGTCAAAGACCATATTAAAGTATTCATTCATTCTTCCTAGTAATGAATTATCAAGATATACCATTATTGTTTTGACTTGAGAACTATAAGAATCTGAGATCCTAATAGGGAATTTATCTTAGAAACTGTTTGGGTTTAAACAAGCTTATAATGTGTTTCATTTGATTTTTGCAGAAAGTTTGTAAACTATGGTTTTTGGCCCTTTGGGCGAGTACACTCAACCTATAGTAGGGTTTTTTTTATGTCCAAGCAAATAATGGCTTAGAACAGTGTATAAACCAGAACATTAATTTAAATATGACAATGTTTTGATGACCCTAAGGAATCAGAGTTGCACTAAAAATGTGATGATTCAGAGAAAGTGCAACAGTTTAGGATTTTTTAGGGGATTTTTTTTCTTTTTTCCTTAAACTGTGTTATGCCTCTATTAGAACTCACACATCAATTTTCTGTGCTTGTCTCACAACGTAAGTTACACTGACTGTCACCAATGTTTAATTAAAGAAAGGTTTAGGGAAGGCAGAAAAAAAAGACATGTTGTCCACAAGGACAGGGCACAGGTGCTCACATCTTTGCCCATGCTGCTTCTTCAGCAGATCAAGCAAGCAGCATGGTACCAATCTTTGTATTACTAAATGTTTCCATTCATAAATATAGCCACATAGCTACCATTGGAATGGGGGAGTGAAAAAAGAACACAAAAAAGGAGTTTCATGCCAGATTTTGCTCACATTTTGAAGTGTAGAAAAAGATTTGTAGACTCAATGCACATTATCATTGTGATAAAAATAAGTCGGTTGGTATTCAAAGTTGCCGGTTTGTATTCCTCCTCTCCTATCCCATTACATTGTTAATATTTAATAACAGGAACATCTATCACCTGTGCATATGTAGAAATAATTATGTAAGGCTTATGGTAGAATTAAAGAGTATGTCAAACAACAACATATATACATATATGTGGATATAGGATGTTTTGCAGTTAAGATTCTGCCACTATACAAATTTGTGGCTCATTCACAGTCAGTAACTTAATATCTGTACTTTACAGCCACAGACATGCAGAACATTTTCTCACTATTTCAGCTGGCAATGAAGTTGGGACATTCACCAGTTTTAATTATGCCATCCTTCATAATGTCTTTACCAATAACGTATCTCATTTATTTCCAGTAACAGGGAAGCCACAATATTTACATGCTTCCTAGTAGCTCCAGAATAACTGTACCACCTGCAAAGAGTTGTGGAGAAAACCAAACATAAAATTTCCATTAAATGAGACTTATACCAGATTAGATAAATATAAATCTGTGCTTCAAGAGTAACTTTGAAATGCAAGGATATTCAAAATGCTAATCAAGAACAATTAGAAACAAGAAGCTATTAAGAATCATTTGCTAAAAGTATCCTCATTACACAGACTTTCAACTACAAGTAGTTGTAAGTTACTATATACAACTGCTTACAGTTGTATTGAACATGGAGGGATTTACATTTAAGTAAACAAAGATACACACATGTATCTATGTATGCATATATACATACATATATAAAATTTTTGGACAAAATTATGTGGTCAAACTTTAAAGGCAGCATACCTCTCTGTCACCCTAACTTTAAGCTATGTACCATAAGACAGTTTCTGGGCTTTTTGTTGAAAAAAAAGGTCAAAATAGGAAAGCAACATACAGAATTATCTGATTGGTTCTATGTTCATTTCAACTTTTTAAAAACATCCTTGCCATTAAAGTATTCCGATGATCAAGGGAGCAAAATTATACCTATGTAAGATAAAATAAGCATGTATAAATTTATAGTATAAATAGTATAGTATAAATTTATCATCATTTATAACAAACCCAAACTAAAAGAAAAGTATAAGCATAAATAAACTGAAAGATATGTATAAAAGAGAAAAAACAATTTCTACCAGTATTGATTTCCCATTAGTTCAGTCTTAAGTGGACACTTATCACCTCTCCTATGAAAGTTACATATATGAGTTCATAGCACACAGACCCCTTTGTGATAGTTTCTTCAGACTATTTTGGAATACATAGTCAAGTGGATGTGTGTTTTTACCGTCGGGGACTGACGTAACTATTCCGAATGATGACAAGAATATTCACATCTACTTCAAAAACTGATCTGAAAAATAATTTGTCAATTCTCCCTTTTCTGTTATGCCCTTCATTTTTATTAAACGGTCCCACGCTATAAAGAGTTACTTCTAAATTACATGAGATGCAGTTCCCATTCTCTCACGACGCTAAAACGAACCTCAGATCTCCAGAACAGCCCATCCAAACTACCGATTCCAAAGTATGCCTTTCGTCTTTCTAGCTTTATTTACCATATAAGGACGAGGCAACAAAAACAGTATACTCGGGAGCATGCAGACGACACGCACGGGGAAACCCAAAGCCCCTTGTCAAGGCGAACAAAAAAAAAACACCCCATTATAACTAAATAAAAGAGTAATAGCACGGGCTAACTTCTTGTAGCGACCTGCCTCCAGAAAGAAGTCCCTGGCTGACGAGGTAACAGGGACACGAGCGGGTAAGGGAAGCCCCGCAGGGTTACTCTGTTCTAGATTTCCTGTTCTCGCTTCGCCTCCTGAAAGATAGGCGAGGAGTCCAAATGTGGCCAAGTTTCCCCGGGCATCTGCAGTTTGGAGAAGTACGGCCGCTGTCAAGAGTCTCTAAAACCTCAGTGCTCTTGATCTAACCGGCGTTTTCCGACCGCATCTTTTGCTGAGGGAGACCTGCCCGCCTGCCTACCAGCAGCCGCGCATCCCCTCGGCTCCCGCGCGCACTTCGCCTGCCCAGCCGGGAGATCGGCAGCAACCAAAGGCACAAAGGAGGCGGCGAGATACCTTCCCCAGAGCAAGCCCGGCAGCGCCTGGTCTCTTTAACAGCCCCCAGACCTTAACTTGGGCCTCCCCTCACTTTGCCCGACACTTAGTTGCTAGCTGTCTGGCTCCGTCGTCCTGGAGTAGCAACTCCTGTCTTTTGCCTTGGCGGGGGAGCGACAGCCGCATCCCGCCGCCAGGCAAAAGCTGGAGAAGGAAAAGCCCGCCAGGCTGTCCGCACTCACCTTCCCTCCGAAAGCCCCTCCATCTCAGCCGCCCCAGGGCGGAGGGCTGCCTTTCGCAGAGCAGCTGAAGACCCTCACAGCGCCGCCGCCTCCGCCTCCTCCCTTCAGTCTGTCTGTCTCCTGCGAGCGGAGGCTGCGTGTGCTGCTCCCGGCTCCTCCGCCCCCTCCCGTCCCTCCCCGGCTGCTGCCCGGCTGCAGATAGTCTGGCTCTTCGTGACAGCAGGCAGCAGACCCGGAGCTGCGGGAAGAAAGGAGCGGGGCCGCGGGAGGGGGGGAGGGAGGACGAGCTTCCTGCCCAGCCCCTCGCGCGCCTATTCGCAGCCTCTACTGACACCTGCAGGGTCGGATGTGCAAAGGAGCTGGACCGGCCTCTGCCCGCCAACTGGCCCACCGGCGAGGGAAGAAAAGTTATTCTCCCGCGGGGGCTTTTTCTGGATTTTTCACCGGTTGCAGGGTCCCATTCTTTGGTCCCATTCCGGTGCAATTCCCTTTCGGGCAAAGGGCAATCGACCCGGCGCTCTACCACTCTGGTGCAAACTTCTCTGCAGGTTTGTCGACGTTGCAGAGCTGTTTGATTCGGGGAGTTTTTGTTTTCCCACTCCCCCCCCCGCAAAAAAAAATCCCCTGTCAAAAGGCAAGGCCGTGACTTGGCCGTAGTTCATTAAGCCTCTTTAAGTTGGCATCGGCATCGGCCAATGCAGAAGCGAAGACGCGGGCGGAGATCCAGTTTCAAAGTCAATTTCCTCCCCCCTCCCCTTCCCCCTTCGGCTGGAGGTTGACAATTTCTTGGGGAAATTCCGGGAAATACATTGGGGAACAAAATCTGACGAAGGAACCAGCTTCCAAACTTCCACGTTAGAAGCGGTTCTAAGCGCCTTCACCAAAAGCAGGGAGATGCCTCGCTTCGGTTTCGACCTTCTTGCTTAGCGCGCGAAAATCTGTGGGGCACTTTGGGGAGGCGATCGTGCACACAAATCATCCTCGGCTCCTCCAGTCTACCTAGCTGTACTTTTAAAAAAGGACCGTATGGATGGAGAATGTTATCCAGTTGCTCATATAGCACATCGCTAAATAAGGCGCTCCTTAGGACTTTGCCCATCCCGCAAGAGAAAAAAGGTTTTGTAGCTGCAAAAGAAGCCATTCAAATGCACATTTCTAAAGTTTGGGATGACCTTTGGTGAGAGAAATTTTCTACAGTTGCATGTTCCAAACTTGAATCCTCCAGGTGTGTTTTGATTTCAATTCATACAATCCTCAGCCAGTGCAACCATAAACAGTACATGTTCAACCCAGCAAACTGATTTCACCTTCTTCATTGCAGTGAAATAAAACCACCTAGTTTAGAAAATAATAAACTATATTTAGAATGCTCTTTATTAGCCTTTGTTACCTATTAAATAAAACTAATCTTATTTCCACTGATCCTCTCATTTGTAGGGAACTCAGTTGCAAAAATCTATTATATGTACCCCAGACCGAATTTTGGGCCTCTTCAAAAGATAAAAGACCAACAATATATAAACACACTGCCAAAAAATGGACATAATTTCCAACCCAAAGCTGGTCCATCTAGTATTCTAATTTAAGGTTAGGGGAGGGGAATTTTTTTTTTTTAAATCACTCAGAGGTGGGCATTTACTTCATATCACTGATTACATAATTCCTGCATTGCTGTCATTTAGGTTAGTATTCCAAGCCAAGTAAAAATTTTGGCTAGGCTGCTCAAACATTGTAGGAATTGCAGCAGCAAACACATTGGTGATACCAATCTAGCATAAAATGAACTATTAAGATGAGATGCATGGACAAGTTAGCAATAATACTGTAGAGAAATGGTTTGCCACTGCCTTCTTCTAGGACGCTGTTTAGCTTTCCAGTCAACTACTCCAGTCAAGATCTGGAAGTCATCAATTCACTTACTAACCAGAGTTAGGTTAGTCTCTGAGACCAGCCAGATGCTGCCATCTACTGAAACCAGCTTCTAGTACATTATACTAAAGAAATGTAGAGACATCAAAGACTTGTTCAGTAGACTAAGTTCTTAATCAGTTTTATTTAGGCTGGATTACTGACCTGTGAAAAAAAAATGAATTTTACTAAGAAAGCTCTTCTTCAGTATAGAAAAAAGATTTATTTCTACTTATCATTTTTATGAACATTAGAAAGGTTACTGATTACCAACACATTGTATAATACAACAAAAATGCTATAGATCTTCCTAATATGTTAAATGCAGCCTGAGAACTGTTATTACTGTTTCCAGTTTTGAGAGGTACAAACAAAGCAAGGAGCATACAAGGATTATTTGATCTAGTTGGAAGTCCAGTCAGAATGCCTGAAATATTGCCATTGCAGTGATACTCAGATACAGAGGAAGAATTGGAAAAACCTCTGTTATATTCTACCTCAATATAATATGGAGAAATAAGTTGCAAAGTGTGTGTGTTTTGCTGGTACTATACTATAATGATGTTAGCCATTATAGTGTTCCAGAGTTCCATAATCAAGCACTTTATTGATGTTCAGGATTGATCGGGAAGGTTCTAATCAAACACCATGCCACGATTTTGTATTATCTTGCCTCAGGTCAGAATTTGGGGGCTTGGCTGCATCCCATGAGCTCTTATAAAAATGTTCATCACCAGGAATAAAGAAAGTCTCTTGTCAATTATTGACACAATCCTTCATGTATACTCCGTAATTTTTAAAAATTATTTATTGACTATGTAATTTATTCTTCCCAGATCGATTACTTAAACAATGGTTACATGTACAGCAATTCTAAATAAAGGACACAAATTTACAAGATGGTATGAACATTTGGAATATTAAGAACATACTATGGGTAGGTACTCAATTAAAATGATATACCATACATGGTGGGGTATAATACATATTTCCAATCCATCTCCCAGACTTATAAGACTGCTCCTCAGTAATAAAATTGTCACCATGTCAGATGACATAGGGAGACTGATGGGTCCCACGTGCTTACTGCTTTTAGTTTACTAAAAGCAGTTAATAGTCTCATCTTCATGTGGCAATTAATTGGAAGATGTAGTCGTTTTTCAGTCTAGAAAAGTATAGAAAAGTTCTATGAACGAGTGAGCACAATTAAGGTGATGTTGAAAGTTGACACAATTTTAATATTAATACAATAAAAACACCAAAGGAATGTTAATCAAAGGAGCAATGAACTTATCTTACCTAATATAGTGTCTTTTATCTTATTACATTGTTATTACATTGTTAACCTGCACTGCTTTTTTAAATAGTTACTACACTATAAACTTATTGTAGTACTGAATAGACTGCAAGTAAGATAATTACAAAAAGATAATTGAATAGTATATTTTTTAAAAATTGAAAGTGCTAGCCTTATTATAGTCAACTAGAAAACAGAAGTAGCAACATTTCTATCACTGTCTGAATTTCTAATTAGATTGTAGGCAGTAACAGCTAGTTCCCAACTCAGTTCACTTTTTCAAATCATGGGATTCTTTCACCAAAGCACTGATAAATATTCACCAGCTATGCTTTGACAGGCCATTATACATACTAAGGAGTACAGATAATTTATCTACATGTGATTCGAGTGATTAAAATGTCAGATTTTGTGTTGGGTATTGTGTGACTGTTAGGAGCAGGGCTTGTGCCCAAAATGAGTAATTTGCTAAGATGGCATGATAAGCTGCCTAAGGCATTTTGGAAGTTGCGAGTAAACAAAATGGGTTTTAATACACTTGTAAGAGGGCACTTCAGTTTAAGTCTCTCTCTCTCTCCCACCCAGCTCTCCCACCCTTTGTCTTTTAACTATTAAGTGGATAAATGGAACTCCTGTAGTCTTTTGTCTGTGTAAACCATATCAGAGTACAAAAGATTGGAAAATCCAAAGGAATTTTGAAGCCTATTCACACTACTGCATTGAAAGTGTGGGTGGTTCTAAAGTTCAAATGGCGCTTGTCACCAGGAGCTAAAAAAAGTAATAATAAAATAAAACAATTTGAAATAACAACAGAGGCACTTTTTAAAAGGCAGCTTTTGCACTGAAAATATATGAAATTGAAACCTGGCAAATGCCATTTGTGGAAATGTTTGGCTCAGAATGCAGGTAATTTGGACAAAATGCAGCAAATATAGTATTATATATGAGTGTCTATTTGGCTATTGAACTTCCATATTTTACAAAGCTTTCAGAAAAGTAGGTATAATCTACTGAGAAAATAAATCAAGATTAATTAACATTAAATTGTGGCAAATAACTACATCAGTGTTTTTCAAATTTGACAACTTTTAAGATACCGTATATGCACTTTAACTCTTAGAATTCCCCAGCCAGCATACTGGCAAAAATAGAATCATTCTGTATTTTTTTTTACATTAAGATTCATTTTATCCCAGTTTGGATATTATTTAAATATTATCCTAGTAGTATGAGAATTACTTGGATGTAAGTATATCCCATAGATGTAGGGTGAGATACATACCTGAATAATCCAACATCTACTGACAGACCCATATGATAGACAATCAGAGACATTTAGACCCAACTATCTATGAGATTCAGTGGTGAACATGGACCACATGGGAAAAAAAAGCTAACACTGACATGGCATTTAAACATTCTCTCCTTTGTCTGGACTTTTGGACCGCCGCTCAACACCGCAGGGAGACGGGGCCAATGCGTTGGTTCCGTCCCAGGTGACTGATGGACCCAGAGAGGTTCCTGACAGAGCTTGGGCCGCTCCCCAGTGATCTGGCCCACGGCTCGGCCGAGGAGCTTGTCGCGACCTGGGAACGGGCCGCGGCGGGTGCTTTGGACCGTGTCGTGCCTTTGCGGCCTCTGACCCGGCGTAGGTCTCAACTGGCTCCCTGGTTTTCCGAGGAGCTGAGGGAGATGAAACACTGGAAAAGACACCTAGAGAGTGCTTGGGGGTCCAGCCGTTCTGAAGCTGACCGAACACTAGTTAGGTCTTATATTCAGACCTACCTGGTGGCATTGAGGGAGGCCAAGCGGGCCTATGTTTCTACCCTCATTGCGTCGGCAGATAACCGCCCGGCCTCCTTGTTTAGGGTGACTCGCTCTCTCCTTCATCAGGAGGGCCGCGATGATCCCTTACAGGGTTGTGCTGAGGATTTTAGTAAGTCTCTGTACGATAAAATCGCTCAGCTCCGGAACGGTTTGGACCAAAATTGGGTAGTTTCAGGCAAGGTGACGGAGGCTAGTCTTGTTCAGACCATCTGGGAGGAGTTTGAGCCTGTGGCTCCTGAGGACATGGACGGGTTGCTGGGGCAGCTGAATGCCACCACATGTTTATTGGACCCGTATCCCTCCTGGTTGGTGCTGGCCACCCGGGAGGTTACACGAGGCTGGCTCCAGGGAATTGTTAACACTTCTTTGAGGGAGGGTGTTGTTCCCACCGCCTTGAAAGAGGCGGTGGTGAGGCCCCTCCTCAAGAAGCCCTCCCTGGACCCAGCTGTTTTGGGTAATTATCGTCCAGTCTCCAACCTTCGCTTTGTGGCGAAGGTTGTTGAGAGTGTGGTGGCACATCAGTTACCCCAGTACCTGGATGAATCTGTCTATCTAGACCCGTTCCAGTCCGGTTTCCGATCCGGGTACAGCACGGAGATAGCTTTGATCGCGTTGGTGGATGACCTCTGGAGGGCTCGGGACAGGGGTTATTCCTCTGCCCTGGTCATCCTAGATCTCTCAGCGGCTTTTGATACCATCGACCATGGTATCCTACTGTGATGGTTGGGGAGTTTAGAAGTGGGAGGCACCGTTTTTTGGTGGTTCTCATCCTATCTCTCCAACCGATCGCAGACGGTGTTGGCAGGGGGGCAGAGATCGACCGCAAGGCGCCTCCTGTGTGGGGTGCCACAGGGGTCGGTTCTCTCGCCTCTCCTGTTCAACATCTACATGAAGCCGTTGGGTGAAGTCATCAGTGGTTTTGGGGTAAGTTATCAACTGTACGCGGATGACACCCAGCTGTACATTTCCACCCCTGACCACCCCAATGAAGCTGTCAAAGTGTTGTCTCGGTGTTTGGAGGCCGTGCAGGTCTGGATGGGGAGAAACAGGCTCAGGCTCAACCCCTCCAAGACTGAGTGGCTGTGGATGCCGGCATCCCGGTACAGTCAGCTGCAACCACTGCTGACTGTTGGAGGCGAATCATTGGCCCCAATGGAGAGGGTGCGCAATCTAGGCGTTCTCCTGGATGGACGGTTGTCTTTTGAAGATCATTTGGCGACCGTCTCCAGGAGAGCTTTTTACCAGGTACGCCTGGTTCGCCAGTTGCGCCCCTTTCTAGACTGGGATTCCCTATGCCCTCGTCACTTCTCGCCTGGACTACTGCAATGCTCTCTACATGGGGCTCCCCTTGAGGAGCACCTGGAGGCTCCAGTTGGTCCAGAATGCAGCTGCACGGATGATAGAGGGAGCCACTCGTGGCTCTCATATAACACTTATCCTGCGCAGGCTGCACTGGCTGCCTGTGGTCTTCCGGGTGCACTTCAAGGTGCTGGTTACCACCTTTAAAGCGCTCCATGGCTTAGGACCGGGATATCTTCGGGACCGCCTTCTGTTACCACATGCCTCCCACCGACTGGTGCGCTCCCATAGAGAGGGTCTCCTCAGGGTGCCGTCAGCCAAACAGTGTCGGCTGGTGACCCCCAGGGGGAGAGCCTTCTCTGTGGGGGCACCTACCCTCTGGAATGAGCTTCCCCCAGGACTTCGACAACTTCCTGACCTCCGGACCTTTCCCCACGAGCTGAAGACGTATTCATTCTTCCGAGCAGGACTGGCATAAAAAGGGGTTTTTAAACTGGATTTTAAATGGGGTTTTATTTTATAATATGTATTTTATAATTTAATTTTATTGGCCATATTGAATAAGTTTTTTAATAGTGATTTTATTGTATTGTATTGTATTTTATCTGGCTGTTAACCGCCCTGAGTCCTTTGGGAGAAGGGCGGTATAAAAATTAAATTATATTATTATTATTATTATTATTATTATTATTATTATTATTATTATTATTATTATTATTAATAATAATAATAATAAACTGGCTTGCGCCCTTGTTTGAAGTGAAATGTGCATTCCCACTGATCCCAGTGTAGTCTAGATAACAACAGGTAATCCTCGAATTACAAGAGTTCATTTTGTGACTGTTCGAAGTTACAAGGGCACTGAAAAAGTGAGTTATGACCATTTTTCACACTTATGACCATTATATCATCCCTATGGTCACATGATTTAATTTGGATGCTTGACAACTCACATTTATGATGGTTGCAGTGTCCCAGAGTCATGTGAGCCCCTTTTGTGATCTTCTGACAAGAAAACTCAATGGGGAAACCAGATTCACTTAACAACCATGTCACCAATTTAACAACTGCAGTGAATCACTTAACAAATTTGTCAAAAAAGTTGTAAAATGGGGCAAAATTCACTTAACAAATTTCTCACTCAACATGAATTTTGGGTTCAATTATGGTTGTACATTGAAGACTACCTGTACAGTATATGCATTGGGTTATGAGCAAGATGATCCTAGCTATTTATGAGTTTTGCTATGCACTGCTGGTTTGTATATTGTTATGGCAACATCCTGACTTCAATATTTACAAGTACTCCACAACTGGTCTCCATTCAGGTACAGGTGGCTCCCACTTAGTGGGAAATAATCTTTCAAATGCACTTCAGAGATTAGTAAGAGCACTGAGGAAATTATTTGCTACAAATATGGAACAAATATGTTATCTGTTTCTCTTATTGACACACCTAGAGAAAACAGTTTATCTGAATGATGCATAAGTACTTTGTAATGCTTTATTAGATACATATGGGAATGTATTATGTCTGTGGGAATTTTTCATTGAAAACTTTATTTAAGTTGCCTTTCATTCAAATATGTAAGATGAGAGATAAGCAAATGGACATTTTTTTCTGATAAATGATAACTGCGAACTACAAAAGAACAGGTACTCTGTGTCCAGTGATGAGGCTCTAATCATTCTATTCTGTCTATGCAATGTCCATAGCCCAGAAACAAGAGAAAAATATTCAGAAGGAATCTGAACCAATAAGAAATTGATGTTTCTCATTAAAGGCTTGGATGGATTTTCCAAGGAAACTTTTGTGAAAATGCATTTTAGGGACTTCATTGAGTGCAAATATTCCTTGTGGGTGTTATAAAACTATCCCTAACATTTCCTGGCATAAATCTTACATGTTCTGAAAGGATTGTATTATCTGGTGAATGTATTATCTAGCAATACAAAATAAGCATTTGAATATTTCTAGTATCAAGCAAGTTACAGAGAACACCCAACGATCTCTTTCACAAACATCTTGTTCCAGCTGTAACAGACCTTTTGATAAAAGTTTCTTTAACTTTTTTCCTCCTCCTAAACACTATTTACTCCCCTATTCTCAGTTCTTTGTAGCCTTCTAATCTCTTTTTATTTCTCTGACACAAACACAATACAACATGACATACTGGACAGCTTTGACTGGTGACAGAATGTTCACAAAGAGAGAGAATTCTATGCAGGATGAGTATTACCTACCGCTACCCTATAGGACATGTGAAAGGAAGGTAAGAAAGGAAGTAGCCTAGTAACCCTCCTGCTGATTTTATTTCATTACAGAGGACTATTTTCTTACAATTACTTACCTAATGAACCTACTGTTTATTAAAGACTCAATATGGCCCTCAGCATTCCAATTTGGAAATCATACAAATTAACACAAAGAGTTTGAAGACTTGATTCCCAACTATGTTCCGGAGAGCTCCTTCCAACTTCATAGTGTCTTTGCCAGAGAACTTTCAAGTTTCCTCAAGGAACAAAGAACATTTCCAGTGCTATTAGTGCAGCTAAAATCCACACAAGCTCTTTGCTGAAGAGGGGAAAAAATCAGTGTTTTAACTACCTCATACTCATATTATGGATTGGGAAAGAAGAAAAAAAGGGGTCACAGCTATGTACTACTTTTTGGAGCTTATATTACTGGTTGATCTCTTGTAACACAATGCAGAGATGGGTATTATGAAGGCATGAGCCCCAAGCATCTGGAGGTACTCCAAAGTTGCCTACCAAGGATAAAAAAAATATCTCCAGCGCAATCTCCTGCATACCTCTCAGAAATAAAATTCACAAAATTCAACAGGGCTTAACATATCCAATTATAAAAGTTTAGCTTTACATTTGAAAATATAAAATCCTTGCCTTTTGTTTTAAAAACCATCTAAAAATAGGATTATGGTTGAGTGCAAACCTGAACACACTTACAATGGCTCTTTTTGTGGCTCTTAGTTTTTCTGTCATGCAAAGAAGCAGATTCTCAAACAGCTGCATAGAGGTAGCAGTCCTTGGCAGGGTGGCCTAATTCCCTCCTCTCTATTCCCCATAGTGAAGCCAGCGTTCTTCACTGCACCTAAATCCTTCAGGTTTACTTAGGAGACACCTGGCTGAGATGCTGTTGCAGTCAGACAGAGATTGAAATATGCTCTCACTCACTGACATGTTGTTATCCCAACAAACTGTTTAGTGCTGCTACTCAAAGCAGAAATGATTATCTTCTGGTTTGATATCCAAGAAAGTCTGTTTTTAATTGCTTGGATGGCACCCAAGAAAGTCCTGCCACCATCTTCCCCTCCAAGGCAACACAGAGACTGAGAAGAATATAATGTCTCTTCTTAAAGAGATGAGGGGTGAATTACTGTTAATTCCATATTGGAATTAAGGAAAGACAAATTCCTTGTGTGTCCAATCACACTTGGCCAATAAAAAATTCTATTCTATCTATTCTATTCTATTCTGTAAGTAGCAGACTGGGTGCTGCTGAAAATAGTATCTGGGCAGGAAGATGGTGGGAAACCTGCTGATACATCTATAGCTTATTTAATAAAAGTCTAGCAACACTTCTAGGAAACATAATACACATAAACTGCAGCTAGATCCAAACAGAACAATCAAACAGAGATTTCTTATAACCTGTATATCAGTAGTAGAGACTGTAGCACCAATACTCATTATTACAATAGTCAATGATCTGTTACACAGTATTGACTGCCAAGAGTTTCAACACAGGTCACACAATTAATTTACTGTTCTCAATCAGCTGGAATCAAGTGGTCTACCACTTGGAACCATTATATATTACTCAACTTCTGGACAGATTTAACCTTCATTCATGAAAATATCCAGAACAATTTGCCTGCCCTTGAGACGGTTACTGTATTATAAATGCTTTGTAACAATGGTATCATTTTTAGTCCATCTGAAAGAAATAATTTAATTGAAAACATTCACAAAACCTTTGCCACTTTTAAACATACAAATTCCAATTCAATCTTTAACATTCCTAGAGGAGATTTAATAACACCATTGCCATCTGGCCTAAGGCCATATTATGGGAACTTGTACTGCAGTAATGAGCAAATCAGGTGTGGACATATAACTTTGGTAGCAACTTTCAACAATACAGTTGAAAGTTATAGAGTTTGATTTTATTAGATACAAAATATTCATATAGGAGATATAAAGGAGACTTAGCAATAAACACAATAAAAGGGAAATTTTTAAAAAACGCTTTATTTTTTTAAAAAAAATGAACTCATACATTGTCATTTGAGAAGTCATAATCAAAACAAGTTACTTACATTGCTGCTTTCAACAGCAAAAGTGCACTGGTTCCATGATAGCATACATTACTAAATTTATTTTATTAAAATTTACAAATACTTGAGTTACCTATAAATTTATTTTGTATACAAAAATGGAAATTTAATAATTTACTCATAGTGTACATGGTTAACAATATATTTAACTATTTTTCTGCCAAACCCTCACCAATTAGTTGAATAGTAAGAGTTCCACTTTTATCAGTTTCAACCACCAGTAAGCATTTGAAAATGCCTGAGGACCTTGGTTTGAATTGGACTGGTAAATTGCAGTAGTGGTGACATCTGCGAGAGAAAATGTATAAGAATTAGATAAGCATTTAACTGACTGCTTCAACTTATTTAGATTGAGAAAAAGAAAGTTCTGGAGCTCTATTACCAGCAGAGTATTTTCTTATTACAGCTTGTCAGCTGGTTGTGTTATTCTGGAGAGGAAACAGAAACTATCTATATGATTACAGTTGTATACAAGTAGTCCTTGGGGTATGAGGCAGTTGTAACTAGGATTGCCATCACTGAACAATATGATTGTAAAGAGTTGTCATGTGATTGCTAACTCTTAGTGATAACTGCAGACCCAGTTGCTGTAGTAACTCGAGGACACACAACTGTTGTGTGGGAACCAGTGGGAATCTGAGGTAAAGACTGTGGTGTTGCTACGGAGTTGGGGGGAAGGTGTAGACTGTGCATAGGCAAAAGCAGGCTGAATAAAAAAGGGCACCATGCAAGACCATAGGAATGATGTGGGGCAAGGGAAGGAGGCCATTATGCCACATGAAAGGAGGCCAGAGGAAGAAGGGAGCCAAGCGAATACAGAGAAGATGGGAGAAGCAGAATACCTCACTATATAAATGGAGGGAGGCTAGAGGCACCTACCGGAGTGACTTGCAACTTTCCCTGCTGGCTTCTGCATTGATTTTGTTTACGGGTTAGACAGCAGGAAAGGCACAAATGGCAATCATATGACCACAGGGTGCTGCAACTTTCAAAAGTACGAACTAGTTACAAAGCACCATTATCACAGTTAGAGTTGTGCAATGGCTTGAATTTTTAGGATTAGTTGTAAGTGCCACTCATTCAATGCTATCACAACTTAGAACTGTGACTGAACAAGTGATTTTTAAGCAAGGACTACCCTTTAGTTTATAATGACAATCATTTCTTCTAAAACATCAACACTATTCAAGACAATCTTACATGTCTGACAAGAACTGAACCGTGGTGGCACAGTGATTAGAATGCAGTATTGCAGGCTAATTCTGCTGACTGCGAAAGGTTCAATCCTCACTGGCTCAGGATTGACTCAGCTTTCCATCTTCCAAGGTTGATGAAATGAGGTCCCAGATTGTTGAGGGCAATATGTTGGCCACTAAGTGAACCACTTAGAGAGGGCTATAAAGCACTGTGAAACAGTATATAAGCCTAAGTGCTATTGCTAAGGGTGCCTAGGGCAATCAAATAAGCTAAAAAGAAACTGTAATACCTAATACAGAGTAAGCAATCTGTGGGTCACAAGGGGCACCAAACATATTCCCAGACTGTCCTGCCAAATTTTGGCAGCAAACTTTCCCTTTTTTCAATGCTTCAGTTCCATTTACTCTGTGATATTGTTATACACCAGGTATATTCATCTGCTGGTCTCAGTGACCCAAATAATTATGTTGAAAATGTGAATCTATGAATGGAAAAGGATTATTTGCTGCTGCCATAGGCCATAGGTTACCAGTTTTTTCATTCCAAAGTTTAATATAGAAACATTTAAATGCATTCATTTTCACTAATGTACATATAACCAGCCCTCTGTGCTCCTCCTTCCCAGTGACTTAAGTAGGAGCACAAGGATGAAGAATGAAACAGGGATCAATTTATTTGATGGCATTTGATTACAGAATCAATAATAGAAGTCATGCTAGCCAAGTGATGAAGTTAATCAGTAGGAAAACTTTTGTAGTGATCAAAGCTGCAGGTTGCACACCCCCATATTATAAACAGTGATTCTCTCACTGACTAATCTATGGAAGACTATTGTGGCTCATTTTGAATCTTTTACAGATTAAAGGATAAAACAGTAAAGTATTTTGTAAACTTTCATTTTTACAAGTATGTAAACTGTTCAGGTACCCATCTCTCTTATGACTTTCATTCTGTTGATGCAAAATCTATTCCAGATTATTACTAATATTAAAATGTTTAACAATAAAGGAAACTAATAATGCTTTTTATTATAAAAAATCTAAAACCACTGGAATTTTGGAAGCAATTAAACCAAGCTAAAGCTACAGCAAACAAGAACCTCCAGATATATACACCTACAACACAGATATATCTCATCTTATGACTGTAACTGAACCTGTAATTATGGTCAATTATGGTTATTGCAGTTGTAAATCAAAGCACCCATATGACTAGACTGTTATTTAATAATAATATGACCGTTATTTTTTTAGCCTTTTCACAGTAATTGTTAAGCAAATGCTAGTCATTAAGTGAATGCTGTAATCATTATGCAAATCAATTCATTTGAATGGACATTTTTAGTCCAGTTTGGTCTAGTGCAGGGTGTCAAACTGGTGGCCTGCAGGCTGGATGTGTCAAGCATAGGCCAAGCCCACCTCAGCTCTGCAAAAGAAAAAACATCGCAAAACGTCACATGACAGCAATGTGACACCATGAGTTTGACACCTGTGGTTTAGTTAAAGAACTAGAAAGTAAGAGACTGAGCTCAAGTCCCACCTTAGCTATGAAAGGAAACTGGGTGACCTTGGGCCAGTCACTCACTCTTAGCCCAACTCACCTCACAAGTTGTTGTTGTGGGGAAAATAGGAGGAAAAAGGTGGGTTGGATATATTCATCACCTTGAGTTATTATAACAATAATAAAGATGAGATATTAATAAATATTGTGAATCTGGTAGATGTACATTAGTGCTCACGGAACACGACAACTAGTCATAAAGCTGATCTGCCCGGCATGCAGTCATATGATTTGGGGGGGGGGGAAGTGTATCAGTTTATTAAAGCTGGGGATACTGTCAAACCCAGCTCAAGAACCACATAGAAAAATCCAGCCAAAGTTCAGTTCTTTATTTGTTCACACCAGAATCTTGCCAGATTACCCTATATTCCCCCCACCATAATGGATTTACCCTGAGAGATTATAGGAAGTGGCTATCCTAACTCTCTGTCTCTGATCCAGATATAGGTTATGTTGTTTTTTTGTCTTGTACCTGTCCTTGGAATGTATGTTCTCTTCCTGCAAAACTGATGCTTCAATGTAGTTCGTTGTACCACCTCCCCCTCTGTAGGCACAACCATCCTATCCGCTTCATGGGCCATAAAGTAACTGCTCCATGGCCATCTTAACCTCAAACAGTCATAAAATGACCAATTATAAAGAAAGGAAAGGAATATCTATATGCCTCCTACCAACTGTCTTAAGAAAAAAAATCATTTTCACTCACCTCAAATTATAATGGGAATGCTTAATATAAAAAGGCTCTCCAGGACTTCTAAAGTTGAGCTGTAATTTAATAATTGTTTAAAATATTTGAGTTATTTTATTCATTACCCAGCAAGTATATAATACCTCATGAGACATAAATTTCATTTAAAACAGCCATATGCAGGTTCCACGGAGAAAAAAATATATAATAGCTAAGCTTGGCCTACAAATTATGATATGTATTTCAATATTAGGATTTACATTTAATATGGTTTCTGATTTTAATAATTATTACGTTCTACTGGAAAGTAAATTAGCAAAAGAAATGATCGAAATAACTTTAACACAAATACAAATATTAAATGTTAGGTATGTTAGTGTGAAGATTTATCAAATGCAACTTGAAGCAATGCTTAGAAGTCAATATACCTGGCAGGAAGACATAGAATAATTCTTCATGCTGATTTTCAATGTACTTGATTCACCAACCTTAGTTGCAGGAAATGTATAGACATCTTCTTGGGCATATACCCCTTTCCTGGTTTAAAAAAAAGAAAAAATTCTACTAAAAATATTCCTGTTTTATTATTTTTCATGCTCGCAAAATAAAACTGTGTTTTTCCCCAATTCTTGAACAATACTAAGATGTTTAGTTGAGTAAAGAGTATTTAAATGTAGACTACTTCATAGTTTTGCATCTCACGTTCTGAATGTAAAATATTATTGTTTCTGATAAGAAGATTGATCTTTGTTCTGGTAAATTTATTACCTGGGGGAAAAAATCAGTTTGGGATTACACTTAATAAACTTTGATTTTTAGAGAAGCATGACTGAAAAGCACCATTTATATTTTATCATCATGCTAAGCCGTATTTAACCATGGTTTGTAGTAGCTTGGCTTGTATATAATGTTATACCATAAATCGGGATTCATGAATCAAAATAATAGATCACACATCACACTAAAAATCAAATCCTTGAACAAGGCAAATCTATGGCAAATCTATTTTATTAAATAGCAGTTTGTAGATCTCATAAAATACTACTAAATAGAATGTATATTTAAAACATTGAGAATTTACTTTCTTTAGAATGAATATGCAGAAATGTATTTTATAAATCATCCAATTTACATACCATATGTTGTGATCAAATATACTGAGGTATTCTCTTCTTTGTGATACATCTCGAATATTGATTTTTACCAATGATGATGTGGATACTTTGTTTTTTAACTGTTTACTGCTTAGGATACTCTGTTACAATATATAAATTACAAAAAAAAAATTAATTAGAGAAGTGCTATGCTTTTTTATCCATTAATTATGCAGAAACCGAATCAACCAACTAATTCTATTGTACAGAAATTA
Source organism: Ahaetulla prasina (assembly GCF_028640845.1). Classification (NCBI taxonomy): domain Eukaryota; kingdom Metazoa; phylum Chordata; class Lepidosauria; order Squamata; family Colubridae; genus Ahaetulla; species Ahaetulla prasina. The sequence continues at coordinate 63,091,883 of NC_080541.1, read as the reverse complement.
AGTAAACCAAAACTACTTCTTAAAGCTGATACTTTCATACTAAGGTTAGTGTCATTATACTTGCTAGAGTGTAGGACAAGATGTAAGAGATAAGTGCTAGTATTTTATCAAACGCTGATATTTTACAAAGTATATAACGTAAGATTTCACAAAAATATTACATTTAAATAGTTCATTTTAAGGCTTTAATCAGAAAGCAATTATACATAAACATACAAATTGTTTACCGTAGGGGTATTTTTCTTCTTCTTCAATTCTATGTAAAAAGAATGTTATAATCATGACTCTAATTCAAACAAAAAATAACTACATCATTCATATCTTACCATTCCACAAAACTGAAGTCTATATTTGTCTGTCAAATGAGGCTCATGCAATGGATGACACTCAAGATCCCAAAACTGAGAATAGTGCCCTTTGTCTCTAGGTAGAAACGACACTATAATCTATTAAAAAATTAGAAAATCATGAATGTATGACTATTTGACCAAACTTGAATTAATAGAATGAACTATATTTGAACATTATGACATGATTTTATTTAAAAAAAAAAGCCACATTGCAAAACTTATTGTTTAAATATGTTCACCCAATGAACTATGGGTGGCTTAGAAAATATAATTAATAATTAAAACAATTAAAAACATAAAGAAAATGAAGCAAGACAGTCTGGACTAAAAGCAACCATTAAAACCAACCACACCTACACTGTCCACAACAACATATTAACCCCAGGCCTGAGACCAAGGCAGGTTTTAAAGGCTTTTTGGACCCTCAAGAGACAATAAGTTGTCTATATCTCTGGGGGGATGTTATTCCAGACCATGGGAGAAGAGAAGGTACACTGATTAGGTCTCATAAAATGACATTTAATGAAGGGATCTGGAATTCATCAACTCGGTCCAAACACACTGGGTAAGCAGAAACCTCAGTAACCAAGTCTTATGCCATAAAAGGGCTTTAAAAGTAATAACTAGCACCTTGACTCCATGAGGAAGCCAAAAGGCAGCCAGTGAAGCTTGCACAGCAGTAGTGACATGTGTCAATAATATTTGCAGAGAAATATTATGGTCTTTAGTGTAGTATTGCTATTCTCTTTTCCATCATGCAACAAGATCCACAGGCATTAATGAATACAGATTTTAGTACAAGTCTCATATGTATGGAGGAGAACACAGTTCCTCTTCTCTGCCAACACTCCAGACTAATTTGTTTAAGCAGTTTGCTTACATAGCTGCAATTGGATGACTTTAGTAGACATGCTAAGCTATGAACCATAGGTGGAGGGTCAGGAGGCATATATATTTAACAAATAAATAATGCCTAGAGCATATAGCTAACATTGAAGAAAAAGTAATTTAATGTTAAGAGTTTATCTCGCCTTTCCATTTTAGGATCTCAGAGGAAATTAACTGACAACAACCCTATAAGGTAGTTTGGGCTGAGAGACAATGAATTCCTTAGTAAGTTTCTATGGCTGAGGATCTGGGCTTCAGTCTGGGCTGCCACTCTGTGTGTGTGTGTGTGTTTATGTGTGTCCACTTTGTTTAGGAATTTTTTCCGCAGCCATTTGGGAGCCATTTGGCATAAAAGCTGCATCTGTTGTTCTTTACTATCACCTAGTGGTCACTATGAAAGATACACAGAAATGGTTCAGTTGGGATGGCGGTGGAAGGGGGAGCAGGGAGATGAAACTAACTGTAGGCAATAAGATGGCAACAGCCTAATTTCCCAGAAGGAGCTGTCCTACTGCCTTGTCTTATGCCTCTGACCTGTTCCACTTCCTTCCTTACAAATTTGTGTAGAAAATACTCTTCACTGTTTGAATCAAGAAAAGGAAAACATGCCATAGAGAAAAAGGAACAGAATTTTTTGTATGGACCAAGGACTTTAGAATATAACTATCCTCTGAAAACAAGAGAATGAAAATGAACTTTTGGTAAATTTTTGAAAATAAAAAAACAAACAAAAAACCTGGTATCTTGGTCATGTATTTCACCATTCTTTTCTGCTCAACTGCCAGAATTGCTACAATATATGTTAAGGGTAACAAAATTAAAATTAATCTTGCTAATAATGGATGGCAGATGACCCTTAAGGCAAAGAGCATCTATTGGAAACACCTTAAACTAAGCACATCTTGTCCAGGGTTTGCACATCAGCTGCAGAGCTTAGTCATGTCAACTTAAAAACATAGTTGCTTTAAGATTTGTACCTAATCTTAATTCCTGTTTGTAACTAATCGCACTTTGTCCAATTCTCTATCTCAATCAAATCTGGCTCTCTATAGCCCCTAATAACAAGATTCACCCAGAATGTGAAGTTAAAAGGCAAGAAAAGTATCTTTCCTGAATGCATAAAGGTAAAGATACTGGAACAGCAACTACTTCAGAATAATTGGAAATTATTCCAACACAAAGCATTCATTTTGTGCAATGTACTCAAAGAACAATGCTTTCGTATAAGGTAAAGGTTTCCCCTGTCCAGTCGTTTCTGACTCTAGGGAGCCAGTGCTCATGTCCGTTTCTTAGCCGAGGAAGTAACAGGAGCTCACCTCTTCGCACGGCACTTGGGTCATGAACCTGGGCTGACAAGTTCATATATTTAGGACCAACTAATAAAATCTTTTAGAGAGACTGAAAGTGTTGCGGCGAGACAGTGTGGAAATAGAGGGCTATGACGAGCCTTGAGAAAATCCAGGCTGACAAACCGCTGTTGGGGTGTCTTTGGACCGATCCGTCCGGTAGGGACGGGGAAGAAGGAGAGGCACCTCGGAAGACCAAGAGGAACAGGCAAGTTCCTCGGAGGTCGGAGAAAACTCTTCAAACTGGTGACAGGGGCAGTGGCCATGGCAGCCATCATGAAGCTGGGGCAACCGGAATAAGTTTTGAGCAGGAGTGGTGATTTGGATGGAGTACTAATACTGGGTGAGTGACTGGCCAACTCACAGGTAAAAAAGAACTTTTGGAATTTTTTTGAAAAGATGTCCCTGGCGAGGAAACAACAGCTAATTGGCATCAGGGAATGTTAATGGCGGGAGTCGGACAAAGCGGAAGCTAAAGCACTTGCCCAGAATGGAGTTTGCTATTTGGATTTGAACAGGAGTGAGAAAATTAACGTATTATAAGACAAAAACCCTGAAAGAAAGTAGTTGTGTAAGAAGATTGGAAATAACTTTAAAAATTTTGAACATTGAAGGAAAAACAAAGAAAAGCGTACAAAGAAAAGTGTAAAAAAAAAGATTTACAATTGGAGTTGGACTTGGATTTTAAACTTGAATTTGGGAAATATAATATTAAGAAGAAGAAGGAAATTGGGGAATATTTGTAATGTGGATTTAACACACAAATTGATTACTTTGCTATTTCGTTGATTGGTATTGTGGGTTGGGTTGATTGGTATTGTGGAGAGAGACATCTGTTGGTGGAAAACAAGAACTACAACAATTAATTTGTGAGCTGGAAAAAATTCTTTTTTTTTAAGCAACCTTGATTTACAAAAAGCCGTGGGAAGTTTTAAGGAGGACACTGGGATTAACACTGGGGAAATAAAAAAGAGGAAAAGGGAAATTGGAGGGGAATTCAGAGATTTAAAAATCAGAGAAAAGAAACAGAAGAAAAGTTATACTTTTAAAAAGAAAAAAAAAGAAAAAAGAGAGAATGGGATGAAGAGAGAAAAATCTTAAGAAGTGGAGTGCAGGAGGGACCAAAAGAAAAGGGTTAAAAGGGATAATTAATAGAAATAAGGTTGGGAAATATATTTACATATGAATTGTATTATGATTAATATGGGTAATTGATTAATATGGGTAATATTTGAAAAAGATGAACATATTTAAGAAAATATGTTATATGTTTAAAATTATTTGAATATCAATATTTATGATTGTAATAATTGAATTTAGTGAAAGTAATGCTTATAGTCATAAGTGATTTGTGTTAGGATTGATATTGTTGAGTGCAATATTGGATTTGATTATTCTTTATTATGAAGAGATTAAGATAATGTTTTTTGGATTATACTTTACTATGAAGAAATTAAGATGATGTCTGATATTTGATAAAGGAGATGAAAAAAATAAATTTAAAGAATTTTGTCTTTGAAGATAAATGGAAAAGATGATGAAGTGCAAATTGGATATTATTACAATTGAGAGATTAAAATAGTGTTTTGTATTTGAAAAAGGAAATATGAAAAATGAATTTAAAGAAATATTTTGTTTATGAACATTAGAATATTGAGAATTATCTATCAAGAAGGGAAGTCAATGGAAGAGAGGAATTGCAAATTTGATTATAACTGATTTGGATTATTGAAGGAGATCTGAAAAATAAATTTAAAGAAATATATTTCTAGTGATAAAATGCTAAAATAATAAAAGCAAGAAATAAGAAAAGATAAATTGGTCTATCTGATAAAATATTAAATTATAATAGGAAATTAGGAATTAAGGAGGAAAGGATTGTCTTTAAATTAAAGGGTTGTAAACTGAAAAAGGAAATGAGAGAAAATAAATTTATAATAATGTAAGGTTTGGGGTTAGGGCAAATGGTAATATTGTTTATATATTAGATAAGAAGCAGAAGGAAAATAAAATAAAAAAGCAGAGAAAGAGTGTTATGGCAGAAATTGAAATATATAAGTTGTGTTTGGGGATGTTATAAACTGTACAAGTTTTTTGACTCGGTCAATTCTCTGTTCAGATAAAATGCTTTGTTTGTTTGAAAAAAAGAAAAAAAAATTCTATAAAAAAAATAAAATCTTACTGATATGCTTGATTTATTTTCAAAATAGAAGTTTCCACAACAACCTGTCTTGAGGAACAGTTTTATCAATTATAACCTAGGAGTTTGGGACATCTTCTCTTCCTTTAAAGTAAAATCAGCTAAAAATGCAATGAATTACTATGAACATGATCAAATAGTGACTTACTTTTTCTTTTCCACAAATTTCAAGGGTACCTGAAAGATAGGAACATTGGAAAGCAGCATATGTAGCTCTGTAAACATCTCCACTTTCATCAACATCCTAAAATTAAACAATTATTAATCAACACTAGTTATATGAAGCAGTGTTTAAATAATTTTAATTACATTACTTTTGATTGACCAGAGATGATGAGTTTCAGTAATATATTGATTTCATGGTGTAACCATTATGTGAACATTGTTTTTCTTGTTTATCAATACTGTTAGAATGAAACACCTAAAATTATTTCAAGTTTTCACTAAAAGTACATCTATCATTTCTTGACTCAACAAATGAATTTCATATGACAATGTATGTGAACAAACTAAAGCTGATAGTTTTAAACCTGATATATACTGCCTTTAATTAGCACATTTTCAAAAGCATTAAATCTATGTTTGTCTTTTTGTAACTTTTGACAGGGTGAATCAGTCATAGGGCAACAATTTTTTAATCAAAGTACCTCAAATGAGCTATTTTAAAGAATGTACCCAAAATCCAGGATCCACTACTCCCATAAGAATGACATATCAAGGATTGTGTTGGCAAAATAGTAGCTGTGCAGCTGCGCCCCACCACTGCAGTCTGGTGATGGGATTTCCAACACTCCCTGCCAGCTTCCCACAGGCAAAATCAAGGGGGAAACCGCCTGGAAGTCAGAATTCACTCCTCCTCCCAGTGCTTTTTTGTCCACCCATGGCCAATCTGCTTATCCATTAAGAAAATATCTCTGAAACAATGACAAGGTGGATCATGGGTTGCCTAGTGAATTCTGAAGTGTTTTCTTAAAATAAAAAGCAGGTTTTTATTAAATAGAGCTTTACAAAACATTCTATCCACACCTGCTCTTCTGGTGATATAACAGATTTTCTACATATGGTATTTAACAAACTTTTCTTGTATGTAAGAAAATACTTTCTTATTAAAGCAATCAAGATTATTGAATGAAATATGAAATTGTTTTCTGCAATAATATGAAATATAAGATTTAATACAAACGATTTCACTTTCTGATTTGATCCAAACTTCTACATAAGCAGCATGTAAGTTAGCAATAGCTGTAATTACAGTAGTTTTTATATCCTGATTAACTAGTTTTTTAACTGAAGAATGAAAAGCATGTTAACCTACATTATGCTTTGTATAAACCTTCTTTAATAAATAGTTGCAGAGAATGGCTGAAAAGACCGGTAAAAACACAAAACAAATTGCTTAAATGAACAGATTATTTCTTTATTAGAATTTATGTAGAAATTTTTCTTCTATAAAATTTTCTTGTCCTAATCTTTGAAAGCAAGATTTTTTTTAAACTAACCTTGACATACGGTGGTGCAAAAGAAGTCAAAAACCACTTCAAATTTTCATCTCCATTGTTTTCAATCTCTAGGTATTTTTCTGTAAAATAAAATGGCTGAACAATAAAATGCTAATAGTAAATTTCACAGCAGTCCATAGAAACAAGCATTTTGTTGAAAATCTAAGCTGCTTATTTGGTCAGAAGTGATAATAAGTTGTAACTATAGTATTATTGCTTTCCTACAGAAGACCAATGTGATACAAATATTCTCTTCTTACTCCAGCATTTTCTGAAGGCCGAATCTGAAAAGTCACACAGCACTTCATGCAAGTAGTCCTCAGTTTATGATCACAATGGGATTGGAATTTCTATTGTTAAGTTGGTAGTCATCAAGTGATATATCACATGACCACAATGACTTATAATGGCAATCCCAGCACTTAGCATTGCGGTTGTTCACCCAGGGGTGAAATCTAAAAATTTTCCCTACCGGTTCTGTGGGCATGACTTAATTGGTGGGTGTGGCTTGGTGGTCAGGTGACTGAATGGGCATGGTCAATAATAATAAAAATAATAAAGTATACAAAACTTAGGAGGCACCGGTCTACCTTCTTTAAAAATAGAGGCTTCAGTCTACCAATTGCGTATACCTTCTTTAAAAATAGAGGCCCCCATCTACCAATTGCCTTCTACTGAGGCACCAGTCTACCTTCTTTAAAAATAGAGGCCCCGATCTACCAATTGCGTTTTACTGAGAGGCACCGGTCTACCAAGTGCCTTTTCTTGGCAGGCACCAGTCTACCTTCTTTAAAAATAGAGGTGTCATGTCCCACTCCTCCGCTGACGGCCAGGTCAGGGAAATCCGAATCAGGCTTGCCTCTGCAGCTCTGCCCAAAGTCCTAGCAAAGTCCTCAGAGCAGGCAGGAGACCAGTAAGTGACTTCAGCAAGATAAGTTCGACTTTGCATGACTCAGAGACTGCCAGAAAGCAGATCCTTTATATAGGCCATGGGGTGTGGCTCCATGACTCAGCACTCATTAAGGCCTGCCCCTCCCTTCCTTCTGTTGCCTCCGCCTATCCAATCTTCTGATGCGAGGGTCACTCCAATCAGCTGTTGGAAGTAAACTTTCCTCAGGCTCACATGCTGTGGAGGAGGGGGAAGGGTCTAGCTGCTCCGTTTGCCTGGGCATGGAGCCAGGGCTGGGGCCGGGGGATGCTCCCTCCTCTGCAGCCTGCTTGGGCATGGAGCCAGGGCTGGGACCGGGAGGTGCCCCCTCCTCTGCAGCTTGTCTGGGCATGGAGCCAGGACTGGGGCCGGGAGGCATACATTCCTCCGTGTTCGGGAGCAGATAAGCAGACCCCGGCTGCGGTGAGAGCGGACAAGACACAACAAAAGGCACCAGTCTCCTAGCTGCCTACAGCGCTGATCAGCTGTAGTGCGGCCCTTTGAAGTGCCGCGGCAGTCATTTAAGGCCGTTTGCAGCTGTATCACCACCAAGCGCTTCAGGGACAGAGAAGAGGAACAGCGAGGCATGGGCAGTGGGGGGGGGCAGGGATTTTTGCTACTGGTTCTCCGAACTACCTGCTCCCATCACTACCGGATCATGCGATCCGGTCCAAACCGGGAGCATTTCACCCCTGTGTTAACCGAGAATTGCAGGTCATTAAGTGACTATCCATCCCATCCCAAGCCAAGCCATTCCAGGTTTGGTTCTTCCCAGCCCTGAACCTCAGTAAGCTAAAGGACTGTCTTCAACTATCTCCCCCCACCTCCCCCCTATCTCTGCCTTTTGAGCCATCCTGTACCCTGCCTTGAGGGACAGCAAGAAACATCAGGCTTGCATGATTCTGGGCCTGCTTTCTACATCCATATAAAAAAAAAAGACAGCAAAGACAGTGAAAAGATTCTGCAATGCTAGAATTGAACTTATTCTTTGTTTTTATTCTCTCTTTGTCTGTCCTCTCTCTCTCCCCCTCTCTTAGCACTAAAAACATGTGACCCAAGGATACCAATATACCTAAGTTAGAATTTACCTGAGTGTTCACCAGATTTTGTTTCAGGAAAAAATATGGTCCGATTTTTTACTTCAAGTTTGGTCAGCTGTTTTTTCTGGCATGGCTGTATGTGAGTAACAGCTAGTTCAGACTGTTGTTGAGCACCCATTTTAGCAGTTGATGAGCTCTTTTCAGATGACTTCTCAGTGATATTTTCCCAAATTTGAACCTTAACAAGCTATACATAATACAAAGACATAAAATTCATACCTTTTTCTATGATTTGTCTCAAGTTATTTTATTTATTTATTTATTTATTTTATTTAATCACATTTTTATACCGCCCTATCTCCCGGGGGACTCAGGGCGGTTTACAGCCTAATAAAAACATACATATAAATACAAAATAAAACACCAATTAAAAAACTTATTAAATAAGGCAGAATATTAAAAAATTGCGATAAAAATAATAAAACCCCGTTAAAACCAAATTTAAAATTTAAAATTCTAGTCCAGTCCTGTGCAAATAAATAGATGTGTCTTAAGCTCGTGGTGAAAGGTTCAAAGGTCAGGAAGTTGGCGAAGTCCTGGGGGAAATTCGTTCCAGAGGGTGGGAGCCCCCACAGAAAAGGCCCTTCCCCTGGGTGTCGCCAGTCGGCACTGCCTGGCTGACGGCACCCTGAGGAGTCCCTCCCTGTGAGAGCGCACGGGTCGGTGGGAGGCAATTGGTGGCAGCAGACGGTCCCGTAGGTAACCCGGCCCTATGCCATGGAGCGCTTTGAAGATAGTTACCAAAACCTTGAAGCGCACCCAAAAGGCCACAGGTAGCCAGTGCAGTCTGCGCAGGAGAGGTGTCACATGGGAGCCACGAGGGGCTCCCTCTATCACCCGCGCAGCCGCAGAGTTAACATATGGATATCCATTTAGAAGTGCCATCCAAGACATATACCCAAACATACTAGGGAATTAACTACTACAATTCAACTGCAATTTCAAAATAATTAATGTAACCAGCTAAAAGCAATCCTATCAATAGCTTAATAGAAAACATGAATTTAAATCTTTTAAAAGTATTTTTTTTTACAAAACAGTGGAATTTACAAAATCATTTGTAGACTTAAGGATTAGAGCCTTCTTGTAAGTTCTCAGGAGGGTGTAGTAAAATATCTTGATTCAGATGCTATTAAAAATGTTTCTTTTAAAAAAATATTGTATGGTTTTATTCTATTTTTTAAATTAAGAATTATTAAAAGTATGAGATTACTGAATACTTTCCCCTATTAATGAATCTATAGATATGATTAAAAACTATATATTTTACTAAATATATATTTTATTTATATCATTATTGTTTTGTGGAAAGTAATAAGCATTAATATTTGTTCAAGAAAAGAAGTATACTTTCTTAAACGATCACTTGGCAAGAGAAGATTTCAAGAAATCTTCATTTCCACTTCTATTTTTCATTTTCCATTTTTCCTGATAAGGATTTTTTCCTTGGATGATAGACCAATCAATTTGACATTATGGTAATTTAAGCTTTGCTAGAAAACTAGACACTATTAAAAGAGAGTAGTCTCAATTTATGATGGCAAGTCAAAAGAGGTCTGGTAGCATATTTTCCAACTAACAAGTTTTATTAAAAGATGTAAAGTTTTGTGTGCTCTTGCTCACTTTGTCAATTGCTAGTTCTAGGTGCAGCTTAAGAATGCTGACATCAAAATAATAATTTTGATTGGTTTTTTTTAAATTTACTTGTAGAAGCAAGATATATCTGATAGTTTTTAATTTCGGTGATTACATATTTGGACCAATTAATATTTTTTATTTTAAAAGATACTTTTTACCAGATAATAATAAAGGGTAGTTTTAATCAATGTTTTTTTTAAAATGGATCGTGATACTATTTCAAGAACGTTCATCTTATATACACGGAACACTTTTTAAATCTATATGATAACATTTGAATCCATTACTTTTAGTTTATATTTTTCTTCAGTCTCTTGCTCTTGATCTCAATCCTTCATTAATTAGATCGATAATAGAATATAAATTCTATTGTTATATCTAATCAAGCTCCCATAACATTGTTTTTTGGGAAGTCTGTTTTAATAGTTCAAGATGGTTTTAAAATGTGCAATTATTAAAATATTTATACTTAATAATTTAAAATATACTTTTAACAAGCAGCTAATTAAATTATTGTTTCGGATATTTTTAAGAATTATATATGAGTTGGATTATCACATGTGCTTTATACAGCAAGAAAAAAATGAATTTCAACCAAATAAACTGGAAAAATAACCCATAATTGGAATTACTAATTTCATCTCTATGTCTTGTATGTTGAATGTTCCTTAAATGCTATAAATCAGTATTGGGCATAAGGATAAAAAAGAGATAAATCATTAGTTTCTACATAGAACAGCAGTGCAATTTTCTCTGCAGTCCCTTCCCATATTTTTCAGAAAATATGGATGCTTATAATATTAAAACTAGGTATGATATCATGAGTAACACTTTATTTTAGAACTTTGGTACATTTTTTGAAGACTTACTTTTTGTCCACCATCACAAAGAATGTATATAAGGCCACTCCATGGAAATATTGATTTATTATCTGCAAGTGACGGATTCGGACTCACATGAATTGAAATATTGCTCCTAGAAAATGAATTCAACACTTAGTTCTGAACTTAAGTGAAATGAGAAAACTTGATGTAAGAAATTATAATACTTGATTTTTATAGAAGAATCATAAACTTCACAGTGGTTAAGGAATTATACTGAAAAAGTTCATATACTGATGGATCATTTAGCAAAACATCCATAAAGCACTAGAACACCACAGATTTATTTTATTATATTGTATATAAAAATAGCTAAATATTCACGTTCACATAACCTGCAATGTGGAAAAATATTTCACTATATACCGTATATACACAAAAGACATGTGAACAGCAGAAAGGCTATTAACTTTGCAATGGATTCTACGCTTTCAGATTATCAAAATGCTGTCATATTCTATAAGACACCCAAAAAAACATACTTTCTTTCTACAGCAGTTGTGTTCTCTTGAGTGTTAGGAAATACACCTCAAAGTTGGAGAAATAGGACAAAAATAAAATTTGCAATTAAAATGCAATTAACTTATTAAAGTTGAACAATCAATTTACTCTATTCAGACTCAATTTGTAACTCATCAACAATTACAATCAAATGACAACATTAGGAACCACACTTAATGGCTATAAAAAAACTCATATAACAAAATGAAATTATTTACACTCACAGTATATTTCTATGCATATATTCTGAATTCAATGCCACTTTCAAGTAAATGAATACGGAATCAAAAGGCACTATCTGTCTGTTCTCATTAAATATTCAGAAACAACAGAATTACATACCCTGGTTCAATAGTTCCATGTTGAGGAGTTACTGTAAGACAATGAGCAGGCCATGATAGTTCAAATTTCAATGATCGGTTTGAGTTATTCGTTATTTGTGTATATTTAGTAACTGTTGCACCACCTTTTGAAATAAGAATTGCGTGAGTTTTCAGATATCTTCCACAAATATTTGAATTATAAACATTATATATACTTACTGTTAACTTAAACAAACTTGTAAATTTTGACAAAAAATAATATCCATTTTTTCTGAATTGATGACTGATTATTCAAGATGGAGAATTATCACATTCCAAGGTCCCATTATATTGTATGATTAATAATTTTCAAATAAATATAAGACTAAATCAACAGGGAAAAGGTCGCAACAATATTATTACGTACTAAAACTTGACAAGTTACTCACTTTGAAAAGGAGCTGTGAGAATCAGGACTTCTGGTTGAAGAGTCCAAGTTTCATGAGAAACAAGAGTATTTTCATTTAGGCCATCATTTTTTGAAGATAGGGCACAGCCATGAGGTCCTTTAACAGGTAGTACATCCAGAGTCATAGCAGATTTCTCAGGAAAATCAGGTCTTTAAATAGTTAAAAACTAGTTAATCACTAGCTATTAGGAGAATAAAGAGGGAAAAACGTAACTGAAAGACAATCACCAAGTTTTGACTGTTACAACATATGATGATCATGGGCAGGCTCCACTAGGGTCATAAGCCTAGGACTATCTGCAAAATATTTAGGGTTAAATGTAACAGAGCCCAATATCAACGAGCTTGTAATGGAGGTTAAAGCATAAAGTGCTTTGCCTTTTTTATGTGTATTTATTGTGTTTGTTTGTATTTAGATTTTTCTTATTCTTAAACTATTGTGTATAGTGAGCCACCCAGAGTTATTTGCTTAAGATAGACAGCCACATAAATGTCAAAGGAAAAAAGAAAGGTCCTCTCCTTCCTTGAAATGCCATATGCTTCCTTTCCCCTCCCTTCAAATTTCTCAACTTCACACATTTTCCAAAGGAGAAACCAAGAAATATTGACTTTTCCAGCTCCTAGGTGAAGTTTTTCAAAATAGTTCTAGAACCATAAACTGTTCTTTCCTGGAATTCTTGAGAAAGAAAGGGAATTTAGAACTATACCCATGATGTAGAGAGAGCAATTTCATGTGAGAGCAATTTTATTTTTATTCTTGGGCTGTATTTTCTAAACTTTATAATTTTGTTCTAAACAAAATAGAACAAAGAGAAAAGATCCAGGAATACATGAGTTAAAAATACATTTCATTCAGATACACAGTGTTAAAATTTACTGGAGCATGTTAATTGGCCACTAAGATCTCTTTTTTTTAATCTGTAATTCCCTTATTTAATAAGGAACTGTTTATTAACAATTTAAATATTTAAATTTTATTTCATTAGCAATATAAAGCATTCTTTTTTAAAAAAAAGTAAATAAGCCATTACCTCTCCAATGCCACTTGATGTACTGAAGATGGCCTAGTAGCAGATACGGTGCTAGCAGAATCATTAACAACAGAGAGTGTAATCTTTCGCATGTTTGTCAAAAAATACTGGAGATCATTTATGTGTTGTGGAAGGTCATATACTAGAAAATAATTAATTAGGTAAATTGAATTAATGAAAGAAAAGCACCACCATTCCAATATTACAGTTTTGCATCCCATAATCTTTATAGTTTTACCATATGTGGAATGTGTTCTCAAATAATTTCACAGACAAATTCAGTGGTAATGAAAACAATAATAAATGGACTCTACATACAGGGTTTCAGGAATCTTCTATTTGCTCTGGACTTTTTGGAGAGGGATTGGATCATCTGAACAGATTTTTCTTAAAATTTTGTCCAAGTAATGACAATGGAAAAACCAGCTAGTGCCATTAAATATCTATAACAATTCTTAAAATAACTGGCTCTATTGTACATGGTAAGTTAAGTAGACATACAGCAATGTGGAATGAAGTCTTAAAGTATTGGAGCAATCAGAAAACCCCGGTTTGATTTCAGTCACAGAATCTCAATGAGTGACTATAAAGGGATTAAGAGCTAACCTCAAAGAAGGAAGAAAGGAACCACTGAAGGATTTGTAGAACAGATTACACAGTCCTAAAATGAAGCAAGTCTGAGAGACAAAACTCAAAATAACTCCATTTTAGTAAAAGATGAATCAAGAAGAAAAAGAATCAAGCTTTTAGATTCTGTTCCTTTATTATTATGACAATAAAGCAGCATTCCTGGTATCCCTTTCATATCTGTTTCTTGACCTGGCCTGTTTTGAAGGGTGAAAGTGGCTTTGGTTCAGCCAGTCTCTCTCAGCCCAACCTACCACACAGAAGGATTATTGGGGCTGGGGGGATATGTTTAATTCTGAGCTTAATTTTTTGTTTGCATAGGAAATAAAAATACTAATACAAACTAAGATCAAAAATATTAATATGCTACCTAGAAACTATAATTTAAGAAAAAACTTTTGGCTAAGGTTAGAAATTCATTTCAGAAATAGAAGGGAAAAAGTAAATTAGTAAAAATGTCTATTGACAATTCATTAGTAAAAATGTCTGACTGACATTCAGTCAAATGCCAAGGATATGCAGTGTGTGTCAAAAGCCCAATGAATGGGAATCATAGCTAGTGTCTACAGAATCATGAAGGAGGAAGTGAGGAGGATATATATATATAAAGTTTATTGTCATTGTATGTATATACACAGTATACCCATACAATGAAATTCACATAACACCCAGAGACCAAGCCTAACACAAAACAATCCCCAGACACAGCCCCACCCACCAAATTTTTTTTTTTGTTTACATTTATATCCCGCCCTTCTCCGAAGACTCAGGGCAGCTTACAGTATGTAAGGCAATAGTCTCATTCTATTTGTATATTTACAAAGTCAACTTATTGCCCCCCCAACAATCTGGGTCCTCATTTTACCTACCTTATAAAGGATGGAAGGCTGAGTCAACCTTGGACCTGGTGGGACTAGAACCTGCAGTAATTGCAGGCAGCTGTGTTTTAATAACAGGCTTCTTACAGCCTGAGCCACACTGCGGCCCTAAACTCCCCATCCCTAAACCACCCAAGCATCCACACCATAATCACCCGGGAGGAAGTAGAAGTAGATTCAATGTCAGTAGAATCTGATCTCTGCATCTGCATTGGTTTTATAATACAATGGTGTTTAGAATGTGAAAGAGGAATGCAAAGAAAGCAATACATTTTAAGTGTATACATATAATATAAATTACATAGAATTTCAAAATACCTTCTTCCACCAGCTCTTCTCCGGGAAATTCTTCATCAAATTTAATATTTACTACTGGATTATCAGGAGAAAGTATTTTTTGCAATTGTTCAGGTTTATGTTGTATTGTTCTAAGTAGAAAATTTTAATATGATTTTAAAGATAACATGTTTCATGAAGTAGTTGATAAAAGAAAAACATTATATGGTATAAAAATAGTAGTTCCAGGTTTAAAAGCAGCATATCCAAGAGTACTAACAAGCTACTGAGGTAACAAGCTACTAACAAGCTACTAACAAGCTACTAACAAGCAGGACTGAGCTAGATTTTAATTTACGGGTTTTAAATTGGGTTTTATTCTTATATTTTTAATTATTAGGCTTTTAGAATAAGTTTTTTAATTGTTTTTAGACTGCATTTATCTGTTTTTAAATGGCTGTAAACCGCCCTGAGTCCTTTGGGAGATAGGGCGGTATATAAATATGAATAATAAATAAATAAATAAATACTGCCAAGCTACTCCTTATTATATATATAGATATAAACACGATATAACTATGGCTGAAATTTAAAATCAATGTAATTTTGATTCTGTAAGGAAAAAGACATTATCCAATACTTTAAGCATTCATGGTTAACCTAAGAATCTGACAATTATTTGCTTTAGATCAGGGGTGTCCAAACTTGGTCCCTTTAAGACTTTTGGACTTCAACTCCCAGAGTTCCTCAGCCAGCTTTGCTGGCTGAGGGACTCTGGGAGTTGAAGTCCAAAAGTCTTAAAGGGACCAAGTTTGGACACCCTTGCTTTAGATCCATGGAATAAAACGCTCCATTTGTTCCTTCATCTATCTACAAAGTATTCTGAGCAGCAATAATTTCACTTTGTAGTGGTTCCTGAAGAGATTAATCTATTCTGAGTCCTCTGCATGATGATGGGACTCAAGAAGTAAAGATTTTAGAGACTATAACTACTAAATGGGTTATTCTGAATATTCTTTTTCGTCTGTTAAAGAGATTCATAATAATAACCTGCCATTAGAATATTTTT
This sequence comes from Ahaetulla prasina, assembly GCF_028640845.1. NCBI lineage: Eukaryota > Metazoa > Chordata > Lepidosauria > Squamata > Colubridae > Ahaetulla > Ahaetulla prasina. The sequence goes on along the minus strand of NC_080541.1, from coordinate 63,075,900 downwards.
TAAAATCATGATCTGAAAGGTCTCCAATATGCATGAATCATTAAAAAAATCAGAATCTTTCAGATTATCAAATACAGTTCTGAAAATGCAGGTGGGACATATTCAACTGGAATCACATTAGTCTAGAGGCTTTCTACTGGAGCCATCTGCAGTATAACATTTTCCAACTAAGTTTCAGATTAAAATTGTAAACACATGGAAGAATGTATTTGGGATGCTGTGATTCACTGTTAAACAATTTAACAATTATCAGCACTGTCAAGACAAACCTCAGAACTCTAACATTAATGAATAATTTATAAATCTATCTGGTCCTTGTTAAATTGCCCTTTGATGTGAATAGTACAATTGACATTGTACTATTAGCATTTGATTAGGATTGTTAGTACCATAAAGAAAAAATGAAGCTAACTGAAAGGCTATATTAAAAGTCCTCTGAATCTAGTACATTTTTAACAAATTATAGGTTCAATAAATTGAACTATTAAATCTCAAGGACAAAAACCTTATATAAATTAAAAACTGCATAAATGCAAATTATTTCAGTATATAGAATTAATTTCCTGATATTTGAATTTATTCCCTTCCTTTTGAACCAATTATTTTAGATTATGAACAGAATGACTGTTAAGGGAATAGCTATGAATTTTTAAAGCTACTTTGGCTTTCAAAAAACAGATCTTACCTGCAACATTGTTGTCTCAAAATTTCATCACCATAAAACAAGCAAATTGTAGACAACACTGATGAATTCTTGATTTCTTCAGAGGGAATATATGTAATTGCAATTCTCTGAGAGAGAGTTATTATTGTATTAAATTTCATATATTTCTGTAAACACTACTATATTTGATTAAAAATATGTATGGATACAAAGCAAAATGATAATTAAATTGATATGCTGAAATGCCTAAGAATTTAGAAAAGTCTTATTTATCCAAGCAATTACATGGCTGGCTTTAAATGTTTACCTGCTTCGAACCTTCTTTAAGGATGAACTTTTCTGGAAGGATTCTCATTGTATTTGGATCCATGACACTTTTTTCATAAATGTTTTTAAAACACAATACTTTCACATAGGCAGCCCGGCAGCCCGTATTTTGTACAGAGAAAGTAGTATGACTTGTTTTACCAGGTGCTAAATCAGGCAATCCTAATAGGTATCTGTTAGCCTGTTTTTTAACATCTTCTAATCTCACATTGCTTTTTCCTCCATAACCATACAATGGTATCTAAAAGACAAGAGAGAAAAAACCCCACAAACAGGAATGACATTAATTGAAAGAGTCCCTTCGTACTCTTTTTACTTGCTTAGTTCAAGAAAAAGGGTGCATCCTAAATTATGAAAGTGCATAAAAATCTTCAGGTACACCCACTTACCAAGTTAACAAAATGTTAACACTATAAAAGTTTAAACTTAGAGGTACCATGTCTGAAAGATTGCCTTCGCCTCTATGTACTCAGCTATTTGCTCCTACATATTGTATATATTTTATATTGGAGGGGATTATCAGAACATAAGAAAATCCATATTGTATGAACAAGGTCCGTGCTTATGATACTGAATATAGACCACAAATAGCACAATGGTTAATCAGCAAGCATTATTTTTAAAACCAGCTTAATTAGATATGTAATACTAACTGTTATCTTTTTATTTATTAAACAAACAAATATAGCTGCCCAACTCATACATAAGTGACTCTAGTCTAGTGGCTTACAACCAGTGGTGGGTTGCTACCGGTTCGTCCAGGATCGGGTGAACTGGTAACAGCAGCGGCAGGAGGCTCCGCCCACCTGCCCGGATGCTTCTGGGCATGTGCAGAAGCATCGCACACATGAGTGAACCGGTAGCAAACTAAATTGAAACTCACTACTGCTTACAATATCTTCAAAAATCCATCACATTATAAAAACCCATAAAGAACCCCAGCCCATCACCCAGGGCAGCAACAACACAATCAAATCAGCAACTTGATCTTTCTTAAAATATATCTCCAAAAAAAGTCCTGAAGTGGTGTTTAAAGCTCTTATATCTCTGAAGCTATACTATATTTTATTTTATCTGCACTTCTTTTTTCTGCTTTTCTTAAGAAAGTTTATAACTGTGTCATTCAAACAAATATACAGTTTTATCACTAAGTGATACAAGTCTTGTAGTATGTAGCAAATCATATTTTAGCACAGATGGGGAATCTAATTTCTTGAGTTCTCATTCCCCCATATTAATCAGAACAAAAATATATATTCCCTCTGTCAAGAAACAGCAGCCACAGTGTATTACAATAGTGCAACAAGGTCAGAGATTGAATTCAGACAGGCTAAATGGATTATGTTAAAAATAAAATTACAATTTCACAGACAATAGTAAAGGTAAACACTGAAAAGTACACTGAAAAGTCCATAATGACATGAAATATCAGAAGTTCAAGGATATTTTATTCTCTTAGGAATGAGAAACTGTGGTAGTGTATAAGCTTATTCTGATCGTGTTCTAATTTTTTCCTAATTTAAATTTAAATATGTATCACCTAAATTTATTTCAGAGCTGAAGAAAAACAATGTAGTAAAAATACTTAAGCATCACATTATAAGTAGAGAAGACAACTTACAGTGAATTTGATTCCTAGTTGAGATAGAACACCAAGCTGTTTCATTTCCAGCTTTGCAAACATGCAACTTAAACGATACGGTGTAAATGTTAGACAGATACTATAATCGTGCTTTGGACGGATCTTGATTTCACAGTTATTGTATACATATTCTCCAACTTTCAACTACAAATGTAGAAAGAAAAAAAATCATACTTTTACCTGAGTTACGTTCTCAATAAATAATTTTAGTTTGAAATAATTTGTATAGTTCTATAAATTAAGACAAATCATTCTGACAAAATTTTTTTTCCTAAAATCTTATTAGCATGAATTCAAAAAATCTTGATGGATGAAAATATTTTCCATTCACACCCAGTTCTATTTTGTAACGTTTTCCATGTGCAGGCTCAATAGTCAAAACAATCTACATGCATTAACTTTCTGAGAGGGGCTTTGTTAGAAAATGACAACACTTCTCCAAGAGATAGGCTTCAGAACTGGCAATTACTATACTCAGGAATGCTGGTTTACTCTAACAAAATTAGCACTAAACATTTTAAAGTTGCTTAACATTAAATAAAACCAACATTTTTTTCAAAATTTTAGTCTTGAATCATGTAAGCTTTGTAATTTATTTATATTTATTGATAAATTCTGCTGAATTCAATGACCATAAACCTTAGGAATTACTATCCTATACAGAGGGCTTCAGCTTGGGGGGAAAAAACCATTATTCTAGACTACAATTATTTTCTTATCACAAACAAAAATAGCCTCATTCCCAATCAGATTTATTTACCATTTTCTTGTCTCACCTGGAAGCAGTCTTGATCCTGACCCCTTATTAGCAATCTTAACTGCTGAGAAGTTGATGAAGAGTCATTTCTCAGAATTAGTTTCTGTTGCCTAAAAATTACAATAACTTAACATTTAGTGGCAGTTTATTTATACTCAGGAAATGTATTTTTAAAGAAATATATTCAATCTACCAAGAAAGAACTGCATCACTTGTAAGCCAAAGCAATCACCAATTTAGCTGTTAACGAAGTGTTGGGTTATATTTTATTACCTGAAGTATTAAGTTACTTAGCTTTTCAAAGATTAAATACATATATCAAATATAATATCTCCAGTGAGATATAGTTAGGCTTTATAAGGCTAAGCATTTTGGATGCAATTAACAGATTACTTTGTTAAACAAATATTTCACTATTAAGTAATGTAAGTAATTTATTGATCTGCAGCTGCTTGAAGGCCATTCGTTTATTCAAGGTACAGTTTAATAAAGACTCACAGTCAAGAATATGTTAGAACATAGAGGAGAAAGTTGTACAAATTACTCCAAACCTTACTATTTTCTTTATGTTACTGAGCAAAGCAATTTTAGTGGTGTTAATATTTCCAAAGATTTTTGAACTCTTCAATTCCACAGAGTGGATTTTTATGATATGCTTAACTAGGTCACAGATGGGGTTACAGGTAGTCCTAGTTTTAGTGACCACAACTGTAACTGGCATCTTAGACGTTAAGCAAAGCAGTCACTAAATAAAACTGCAACTGTTCTTGTGTTCTTACTTCAGCTTTCATTTGCTTTCCAGATTTGCAAAGGTTGTAAATTCGAAGATTGGTCATAAAGTTACTTTATCATTGTTGCAACTTCAGATGATTACTAGACAAGGCAATAGTTAAATGAGACTATCTGTACTATGTCATGCGAATAGCCAAACCTAATCAATATTATAATTGTGGAGCAACAATTTTACGTTAGTCTCCTCCAGTTGAGATATACAAAGATCAGTTCCCCAAGACGAAGAGTTGAAGTTAGAAAAGACAGTATCACAGTTACAGAACTAATGTGTTGTTATTTTGCTTTCTAATTGAAACCTTACATGGTTCTTAACTTGTAAAGATTGTGAATATATTTTTCCCTCATGAGTAAATTTGTGGGATTCTGACTAACAATCAGACTGATTCAGTAGACATGAGCAGTTTTTCAATGCTCTTTCTACATTTTACTTTCTGCTTTTTGAAGATGTGTTTGGAGGTGTAAATTACGCTGAACAGAGATCAACAAGACAGATATTGTTCATGAAGTAGGGAGAAAGGGAACTGCTAGAAGAGAGGGCAACAGCAAGCAAGAAGATAGTCTGTGCGTGAACTGTATTTTTGTGAGTGTAAATTGTAATTTTATATTCCAATATGACATATTTTGATCTATTTACATTTGGTCAATGTATTATTTTTCACTCAAAGCCTTGCTACACATGCAATTACAATTCAAAAACCAAACATTCGGACTACCACATTCTATGGTAGATGGGCACAAATGAGACTTCCTTCATATTCTCACAAATATACTAACAGCATGTCAGAATCTCCTGGTAACAGGAGTAACAGATAGTTGTATATTTGGTAACAATGTTTTCTGTGCAATGTGAAGGCATTTTTTCAGAGGACAATAGACCCTTAAGCCGTGTATGTTAGAAAAATCTTACTTTAAGGTTTCATTTATCATCACTCAGTTAAATAAACTGCTTAAAAATGTGGATCAGGCTTTATAAATCAATAAAGAAGCCTACACTGCTTACATTGTTCTTGACACTTACACTGTTCTGCCAATCTGTACACCTCCCCATATCAAAAGCTGCTTGTTGGCAAGAATGGGAGGAACTTCTGAATTGGAGCACTTTTGTACCAATGGTTTGTTCTCTTCCATCGACACATCACCTTTCACTGTTACTTTATATTCTGGCCCAGATGGCAAAACCATTATTTTCACAACACTATTAAAACAAAATTATTGTTAGATGGGCTAGAAAAATAGTAGTTATTTGATATCATTATTTTTAAAAATATGCTATATTACCTATCTGAATTTTTACAATTCTTTGGGGAAAATTCAATAGTTACTTCTTGTTCTTCTTCAGGCATAAGAATCAGATCCTCAGGATTGATAGATATACAGTTATCTGGCTCAACTGTCTAGAAAAGAGCAGAATTCTTTAGAGAGAAATATTAAAATATTTATAACTGCTGAGAAGAATATTGGAAGTCACTTCTTTATATCTTTTTATTTCTTCCTTTTTTTCCTAATTTCTCCTTTTTTCTTACTGTACTTTTAGCTTTTTCTTTTATATCTCCCCTTTTCATTTTCTCTGCTCTATTTTTTTTTGCATTAGTTCATATAATTGTTGTTAAAATTTTCAGTAAAAATTCTAAAAAGTGGCACAATACTATTACTATAGAATAGGGATGGTAAAATTGTTTAGTTTCATCAAATTAACAAGTTTTGATTATTGCTTTGTCATATATTGTATCTTCAAAAACTCATGGAAGCAAATAAATTCTTATAATAAAGAGTCTATTTAATATAATAAACAATTATATTAATCATTCACAACCTCCATAAATAATTGATCATTTTAAATTTGTTCCAAGGAATAAAAATTAAGAAACCTACCATGATTTTCAAATTAACTTTTATATTCCCAGCATTCTTTAATGGTAACTGCTGTTTTGTTGCTGATCCTATTTTTGCACACATATATAATGTCTGGGGGAAAAAAGTTTATACATTACTATTAGAAAACAAACATAGAAATAGTCTACATTTTGTAAAATGATTTTACAGAATACCTGTAGGCCCTTAGGAGCATATATCCTAGGGGTTCCAGACCTTGCACTCAAAGGTATACTTTTTAAAACATTACCAGGCTCTGTACAATCAATTTCCACATCAATTCTTGCAAAGTACTCATCAGCTGGTCCCAAAGAATCTGAAAAAGTTCAAGCATAAAGTCTCATTTCTCATTTTAGAGTCAGCTTTGTCCTCAGATAGTTCATCATATAATCATATATCAAATTGATACCATTTAGAATACCATCACTAAAATGACACTATTTAGAATATCATTTAGAACAGAGGTCTCCAACCTTGGCCACTTGTAAGACTTGTGGACTTGAACTTCAGGAATTCCTCAGCCAGCAAATCTGGCTGAGGAATTCTGGGAATTTATTTATTTATTGATTGATTGATTTATTAAATTTTTATACCGCCCTTCTCCCGAAGGACTCAGGGCGGTATACAGCCAAAGATAAAACACAATACATATACAATTAAAACCAACAATTAAAACCTAGCAAATTACAAAAGACTGATAATTAAAAGTTTAAATTTAAAATTATAAAAGAATTTTAAAAACCCAATAAAAACCCCAAATTAAGATTAAAACTATTAAAACCATTATGCCAGTCCCGCTTGAATAAATAAATATGTTTTTAATCCACAAGTCTTAAAGTGGCGAAGGTTGGAGACCCCTGATTTAGAATACCCAGAACATTTATTTGTTTATATGGTATTGTTTTCAAACAGGACAGCATTAAACTGACAACAAAGGACGAGGTTATGGAGTACTCATCCCCCCCCCACTTAATATCTAAAGGAATATGTTCTATTGGCTCCCTTCTATGAAACCGCTTGCCTCACACATCCGATCTACCACTTTCTTCCTGGTTTTTGCAGGACTGTAAAAACCTGGCTATCTTGACAGTACTGTTTTTGTATATATATATTTTCATTGTATTTAATGAATCATCCTTTTTCTAATCAGCTTAGCACTGACATGGAATGAAGTGGCATAGAAATCCCAATAATAATTAATACAGTGAAACTCTGAATAAATGTATTGGATATGGGCATGTGCTTAGTTTCAATCATGCCTCTCTGGTATAATAGGCCATAGAAAGAATTATGAAATCTTTGTAGTCCATTCCCACAGATTCCTGAGGTGCTGTCATGTATCTTGTTTACAAATCCACCCGGAGATATGACCAGAAAGCCAGAGAGCAGATACAGCTTTTCTATAGATTCCCCTTTTATGGAAATTGTTCATTAAAGGGGTATATTTGGCCACCTTTCATGTTTTGTTTTATTTTTACTCCTTCAGATATGTTTGCTTCCATTCATTTATGATTTAGGGCAGGGGTGTCAAACTCATGGCCCAGATGGCTCCATCCCCGCCCAGTTTAGCGAAGGGAAAAAAAGTCCCGATATGTCACGTGACACCACCGTGATGATGCAAATTTGACACCTCTGATTTAGGGCCTTTGCTTATTACTCTTGCTTTGATTTATCATTGGCATAATTTTTTTAAATTTACTTTTCAGTTGTTTAGAATCGCAGACTTCTTTTTAACATATATTCAATAATAGAGGTTTTTATCATATCATTGTTTTACAGTGATTTTTTAAAAAAATTAATCATTGCAGTTGTTAAATTAGTAATCCAGCTGTTAAATGAATCTGGCTCCCCCATTCGCTTTGCTTGTAAGAGGTTTGCAATCACATGACCCCAGGATATTGTAACCCTCATAAATATGAGTCACTTGCCAATCTGAATTTTGATCTCATGACCATGGGGATGCTGCAATGGTTGTAGCTGTGAAAAATTGTTGTTAAGTCACTTTTTTTAGTGCTGTTTGAACTGTCACTAAACGAACTGTTGGAAGTCAAGGACTACCTTTATTAGTTCCAAGTCCTTTTGTGCATAAGGAAAGTACTTTTTTTCCTCTGTGCAGAAAGACAGGGAGCAATCAGTCTCTGCCTTCTTCTTCATAGAGTAAAATAGCATTTGAACCCCTTCCCCCCCAAAAGCAGTAACTATACCAGTTATATACTTTAGGGCTTAAAGTATATCCTTTCCCCATAAATGGTGCATTATATGAATGTATTGGAATTTCCATACTAGGTTGGTCAAAGATTTTTAAAAAACAGATTTATGTTCAGTTAAACCTAGCCACAGGATTTTTAGCATAATTTCTTTTAGAATATAGCAAATCTGTACCTGAATTTATGCATTTGCTTGGTGCACGAAATTGGACCCATACTACTAAAACATCAGGATCCTGAAAAGAAAGATACTGATATAGAATTAACCATTTTCAGAAAGTACAATTTTTAAAAGTATTTGATAAAAGTTAAGATCTTAGTGAGCTACATAATCTTTTATAGAATCATGATTGTAAAAAAATGAATCTATGTTATAAGAAATCTTTATAATCTTAAACTATATACACAGTGAAAATATTGAAAGTGCCAATTTTTTTTAATATACAACCTCTTAAGACACAACCAGGCCTACTTTATTAGGTATACTACTAAATAAAATTTGTACCTTCAAGTATGACAATTTTGGCATGTGGTCAATAAAATAATGTTGCCAGTGTTTAACATAACATATTTTCTTTGTGGCTAACATACACTTTTATACAAATGTATAACAGTATTTTAGTCTCAAGCTACTTACTTGTGTATCACAGCTTGCATTCATTACATGAGATATAACAGATGGAGCTGCTAGTTGAGAAATGTTGTAAGAAGGAATTGCAGATGATGGAGATGGATTTACTGGTTCCTTGGAAAATGTGAAACAACGCCATGCTACAGCAGTCTGAAATAAATATTTTTACACACTGTATTAGAAACAAGGCTTTATTCATGTTCCCTATTAACTCTTTTACAGTCCACTGTTTTAAGTTTTATCAATGGAAATCTTTTTTGTGATAATCTATGTTACCAAATGCCTATTTTTTATCATTGGAAATTTTGAAACCTATATTAGCCCCTTTAAAAAGGAGGTACATGATTATTAGCACTAACTTTCTTAAAAAAAGCTTCCGTTTAAACTATACACATGTCTTGAAAAGCTAGATTGGAAGATGAGCATGGGATTAAAATTGGAGGAAGAAACTTCAATAATCAATACTATGCAGATGATACTGCTCTGGTACTCGAAAATACAAGTGATCTGTAAGCACTAATAATGAAAGGAGCATAATGAAAAAAAGAGGGATCTGATTAAATATAAAGATTAAATCAATGACAATAAATACAACAACCAATTTCAGAATTGACAGTGAAGATAATGAAATAATAAATAGCTTTTGTCTTTTCAGATTGATTATTAACAGTAAAGGAACTAGCAATCTGTACGTCGCAGACTAGCACTTGGTAGAATAGTAATAAACACTTTGGAAAGATAATCTAGCTACTACCAATTGGACTTTGCTAATTTTGGAACAAGGTAACATGGACATTGTTTGTAATTTCATCCATGATTTGCCACATAATTTTCTATAAAGACAACGGTGAGCCTAGCCTAGCAGTCAATAATTTCAGAATACCCATGAAAGGAAAAATATTGCACATATATAGAGTGTACTTACTGCATGAATAACAAGCCTGATTGGCATTCTAGCACAAGTTTTATTAGTTAATTTCAATGGGAGCGCTTTCCAGCTGCCATATGGCAAATCACCAAAATCAAGAGAATTTGTTCTTCCTGCTTCTACCTAAAAAAAAAGAATTGGGGGTCAGGACAGAAAAAGGACTTGCCACTTTTGCAGAGTGATTGTTACCATGCATCTTCATTCAATCAACCCTTCAAGCTAGCATATGTGTCAAAAAAGTATGATATGCTGACTTAAACCGAAAGACCTTTTATTTTTATACACCCAATTGTATACAGAAAAAATAACTAATTGCTTTACTAACTTCAATCCATAGACTAATATTATTACTGTTTTTCATTTTTAAGTATGCCCTAAATTATTGTAAATAATACAAACTAGATATTCAATCTCCATATTCTAATTTTTACCTCTATATCAGGATTTTCAGCAATTGCATTCACAACTACTCTAGATCCTAAAGCCTCTGCCTGAACAACAATATCTGGATCTGCAGAAAATGGCCAAGAGGCAATATTAAGTACACACTGGAATACTCCAGCTTGACAGGGTAAAAAGAGCATTTTTAGTTCTTCTGTAGCGCAAGGTCCTATGACTGTTTTGCTCTTAAATAGCAGGCATCTGTGTTTCAAAGGGTCCACCTATAACGAAAAAAAGCACATACGATGACAAACAATTTTCAATATAATTATGAGTCATATCTATTATAGAGACATAAATAGAAGCTAAAACCTCCAAGTTGTATGACTGTGCTGATCATATTAGTATCTTCTCTGCTTTTTGGTCCAAGGGTTATATTGGCCTATATTTTGAGCAGGAACATAAAAGCTTCATTATAAATATCACATAGATGTTTGACAAAGAATCATAACCAATAGTTGGGAATAGGATATGTAGAAGACAAAACTGATATAATTTCACAATGACATGCTGAGATTTCAAGTTAAGAAATCTTCCTGAGGCTACCCTAGAGGCTGTAGCTCCATTTCTAATTGTATTTTTGCTCAATTCCCGAGCACATAAAAATTACCCACCATTTTTTAATACTAATTTTTTAAAGAATTTGCAACTTTTATTACATACCTTTTCACCATCTAGCATAATACTAAGAAGGCAAATATTGATTTGTAGCCATCGTTCAGATGGATTAAAAATGTTAAGGACAGCATGGGATGTCAGACCCACACAACAAGAATTAGGGAATTTTACTTCTTCTGGGACTTTGACACGTTCTAATGTAAAAAAACAACAGAATGGCTAAATGTTAAAGACATTTTATATTCAAGTAGCTTCTTTATAGTAGTAAAAATAGTTACATAGTTAATATTTATTCCTTATTTGGTCCTTGTAAGCATATTTTTAAATATAAGACTAAAATAAAAGATGCTCATATAATTTTAAAATCCAGAGCTGTGATTTGCTAATTTGATTTAATAAAGCAGTTAATATAAGATATTATGATTTACTTTATTTGTAAAAAAAAAAAAACAAAGCACAACTTCCACCAAGATTTTCATTCTATAAAGTATTACTTAGAAATAATTTCAACATTAGAAAAATATGTTCACAAAACTATATTATAAGTGATGGGAAAAGAGCTTTCTTTCTATCATTTTATGGTTACCTGCTTTTAGATGATTTAATCAAGAATAGCAAAATAAAACAACTACGTTAGAATTATTTGAAAAGATTTTTTAGAATAAGTGTCTTTGAGTTTCATCAGATAAACTCTGTATGAGAGAAAGTGTCTTACTCTGGAACCAGATCAACTGGTACACACAAATTTGTTAATCTTGGAGAAAATTACTATATTATTACAGTGAAATTACTGCAGGACAGCAAATTTCACACCGTTAAAGAATGCTAAAAAGTCCATATAGTTATTCCCAATTGACAAGATGATGCTGGTATGGAAAAGAATCGCATTGTGACCTGCTTGAGAGATAAATGTATATCTATACTCATTATACTAAAAAACTCCTTCAAGTTAATCAACACTATACAAGGCATAAGAATAGAATAGTAAACCAAAGGGATTAAAGCATGAATTAAGAAAAAAGAAATATTGTTAAATCCAGTTTATGATATACTGAAATCAAAGTTAACTGACTTACCAAACCCAAATGACATTGATTCTTCCCTCTGCCTGAGTCCCCCAGCATCAGGTGCTTGCCCGGTATGCAAGGTACCACTAAAGATATTTTGGTTGGATGTAAGGTTGCAACGCTGAGTTGTTCCTGTCATTCCAGTGCCTGAACGTGCTGCTATTCCAGGAGTTACTGAGCTTTGAAAGTGACCAACAGGAATTGTAGAATAAATCAGACCTGCTGGAACACTAAGAACTGGTGGACAGTACCGAGGCAAAACAACGTTTGCATGAGATGGCAAGCTTCCCAAATATTGCTGGGCAAATGGAGTTGATTTAAGAGAACATCCTGCTAATAGTGCTGGAAGTCCAGAAGACATTGACGAAAGCTTTGAAGCTGAATTCTGGGATTTGAAAAGCTCTCTATTTTGATTTAATGAAATACAGTTGCCTAAATCATTATAAGTAGACAGTTTTTTGGGAGACTGTAAGCCTGGTCCATGTACGGCATTTGTGTAGTACTGTTGTACTGCAGGCATATCAATCTGATCCAGTTCATTATTTTTTTTACAGTTCTGTGTGGGTTGATCTTTGCTTGTTGTTGAAAGTTCTCCAGTTGATTTTTTCTTATCACATTGATTGCTATGATCTACATTTTCATTTATAACTAAACTCTTATCTCTTGCATTTTTGTTTAATGATAGAGATTTGTTACTTTGCAAAGCAACATTTTTTCCTGTTTGAGTCTCCATTAATGAACTTGGACTATTCCAAACTATTGTGGTACTCAACTCACTGGTACGATTATTCTAAATAGAAAACATTAAAATTCTGATTAGGATTTACAACATGTGTTCTTAGGTGAAGTACATATTTTATTATATACAATGAAATATTTTATTGAGGACACATAAGTTCAAATCATCAATAAGTCTGTTTTTAAAAATAACTAATATTTTTATATAGGTAGTCCTCAATTTATAACCACAATTGGGACTGGAACCTCAGACACTGAGTGAAGCGAGATGTCCAGGTATTCACTTCACTGAATGACAATCACGGCATTTCTGGTTGCAATCATTAGGTGATCTCCTGGGTAGTTAAGCAAACAGAGCAACAGACAGGTAAGTAGTCCTTTGAGAGTTGAGGGCTCTGCAGAGGTGAGGAGAGATTTTGAGTTCTGTGCCCGCTTAAATTTTAGCCAGTGAGGTCCAAGCATACACAGAGCTTGCGGTCCTTCTCTCCCTGCTCTGCGGAAAGCTGATGGAAGTGAGAAAAAGAATTTGAGCTCCATGCCCACTTGGATTTTGGCTGTTGAGATCTAAGCAGACATGGAACAGAGGGAACTCTTTCCGAAAACCCCCCAGCAACAAAAAAAGAATCCTCTCAGCAGGTGGTAGTGGCTTGCAACCTTCCCTGGCAGCTTCCCTTCTCAGACTTTCTGGGGAAGCTGGCAGAGATCACATATTGGCATGTGATTGTGGGATTCTTTGCAACTAGTCATAAGCACGAATTGGTTGCCAAGAACCCAGATCACAATCTTGTGATGGGGTGTGTATATGATCTTTTTTTATTCCATAAATTTCATAAATGCTTTACGTACTGTAAAATATACCCTTCCCGAGGCCAACATAACTTTAGTTAAGCAACTTGTCATTAAGCAAGGACTACTTGTACTAATTTTTGCTATATATTTACTGACATAAAAAAAATTCTTTGACAAATATAACATGATCTTTTTGAACTCTGGTGTGCAAGTGGACCCATCTGCACTCACTAGAACCCATTTCCACCAGTCTGCTTGTGAACCATCAGAAGAAAGGCTTATTGTGACCGTGATTGTAACTTCCTGCCAGCTTCACACTAGTTTTGGTTGTTGGAAACAGGCAGGAAGTTGCATGTCCTGATCATCTAAGGTCCTTGCTTAAAGATGGCAAACGGGACTGCTAGGATTATCATTAAGTAATGCAGTCATCACATGATGTTACACTTACGACTGTATTCCTTAGTAATGGAAATTAAGTCCCAATACCATTGTTAACCAAGGACTATCTGTAGATACTGTGAAATAAAATAGCTATCAAATTTTAGGTGCAATATCTTTAATTAATACCAGTACTAATTTCATTACATTGTAAATTTGAGATTTGAAAACTTCTGAATTTAGGAAGTCCATTTATAGTTAAAATAGAAATAATTAATCTTTATGGCAGAAATCAGAGCTTGAAAAATGCTACATAAAACTACAGCGCTCCCTGTCTAACATTTTATTCTATTGCAATTCCATGAAATGTAATCTTAAAGGTTAAGTACGACCTTAATGTCTGTATATAAATAAACATTAGCATTTAACGAAGTACTTACTTTGTATCTTGTTGGACTAGATAAAGCTAGACTTTTATAAGTGTTTTCAGTAGCAGAAACAAAAGTCAAATGTTCTAAGCTAGGATCAGCGTATATTGATTGTTGTAATGTTTTGTCATTGCAAGTTGATTCCTTAAAGTTGGGTGACGTAGAAGGACAGACAGACCTAAGAAACAAAGCAGAGACTTTAAGAAAAATATCTACATATCTATGACTTACTAGGGGAACTGCAAAGTCTAATGTCAATTTAAATATCTTCAATAACTTTCTGAAAATTTTCTCTTTAAAAAAGAATTCTTAACAAAGGAAACAAAGGTAAAAATTGATATTTGCTAACAAACAAATTCAATTGAAGGACACTTTAGTGGTTGAATACAGTATTTCCAATCCTTTTTATCCCTGGTTTTTAAAAAAGATGGGGACCATCTTTGCCTGAGACACCAAATTGTTGATATGGAACACGGAAGCAATACTATAGGATAAAGCATCATAACAACCTATCTCTCACACATAAAGGTAAAGGTAAAGGTTCCCATCGCACGTATGTGCTAGTCGTTCCCAACTCTAGGGGGCAGTGCTCATTTATGTTTCAAACCTGAAGAGCCAGCGCTGTCCAAAGACGTCTCCATGGTCATGTGGCCGGCATGACTAAACGCCAAAGGCACATGAAACGCTGCTACCTTGCCACCAGAGTTTTTCTACTTACATTTTTTACATGCTCTCGAACTGCTAGGTTGGCAAAAACTGGGACAAGTAACGGGAACTCACCCCATTACACAGCACTAGGGATTCGAACCACTGAACTTTCAATCGACAAGCTCAGCGTCTTAGCCACTGAGCCACCACGTCCTCTCATACATAAGCATAGCCTATCTCTTAGATATGTAGAACTCTTACCCTGTAAAGGTACCTCCTGAAGATTCACTTGGAGATGAATGAGTCAATGGGGAAGTTGAAGGTCTGAAGCTATACTGTTCATCTGAAATTTGTACACCAGGTGTTGATGTCATAAGCTTTGGTTCAGTCCTTCCAACAGCTTCACCTGAACATTAGGAAAAATATTTTGGATTCTTCTTAGTATTGTCTAAATAGTATTGCCAGTTCCCTAAATATTGTGATTTTCTTCCAGAATGTATTAATGTGTCTTCTGCCTTTCAGATCAGGCAGAAATTTGCAGTGCACTAAACTGGAGGGAGGGAGCACAATGTTTTAAACTATAATTTGCTGAATTCTCACTTAAAGCTCAATCATGGCTATAGTTCATAATCCAACATACCAACTAAAAATCAACCAACTGGCTGAACAAATGTAGTCAATTATAAGCTTGAATAAATAGGGCAGCTTATAAACTGAATAAATAAAATAGACAGATTGCTTTCCACTGTCTGTCTACCAAACAGTTATAATACAGTACTCAAACCATAGTAATAGAAATATGTAAGATACGTGAACTTATATGAAAAGAAATTCCCAAAGGGAAATATACAACCCACTATGCAAAAGAGAGGCTCACATAAGATAGAAGATCCAGAAAAAGGCCAGCTGACACAGAGATACTACAGGTATTATTTGGTAAAACATTTACTTCTGATACCTGTCTTAATGATATACAGGAGAAAACACAAATATCTATTTTTCTATTTCAGAGAAAAAGGATATTGATAAAGATAAGCAATGTATGGTATTATTATAAATTATATAGATTATAGATTATAATATAACTTTCCATTATAAAGTATAGCCATTTGCTCATGAAATGTAACATTTATCTTTATTAACCTTCCAGTGCAGAAACTGTCATACTTCCCCAAGAAAGGTTGCATTCTTCAACTAAAATTTATTCTTATTCCTAATAGCATTATACAAGTATAAACAGAATGTTCCAAGAAGATATCAGGTGGATTAGTGAATCTTCCACAGAACTCATAACATTAATGATCTAGTAATTAAAATAGTTATTGCTTATTCGGTTGTTGCTAAGAAAATGCCTAACTGGTTCTACTTAGAAGCCCCATGTGGGATTACATAAGAAATGTAGACTATTGTTAATTTTAAATAAGAATTGGATGTCTTTCTTTTTATCCATATCTGTACCAAAGGAAGTCAGAACCATTCTTTTTCTTTTCTTTTTCTTTACCTTCCCCCCCCCCCCCATTTTTTTATTTTTATTTTTTTGTATTTTTTCCATGTTTTTTATCTGATGTTTTTTCTTTCTTTTTTTGGTTATTTACTTTTTATTCATGTTTAAATTTGATAAAATTGTGTTTTAAAAAAAACCTGTGCAGCATTTTTGGCTGATAAAATATTCTAATTTAGTATAACCACCTTTTAACTTAAGCTACAGAGATGAACACATTATATGATATTGAAAAGTTATCTTTAATGGGTAGTTCCACTCTAGAAAGAGGACAAATAGTATGGCTTTTTCACTGTTATACTTGTTTTTTAATTAGGGTCTTTCTAAGCAAGCAACAAATTAAGGAACAACAAAATAATTATTTTGTGTGCAGATAATACTATATATAACATTAAACTATAAAAGACAGAATGAGAGAAGACTCTGAAAAACAGTAGTAGATATTCAATAGAGATGAGTAAAAGTGCCCCAGAAATGAAGTGGAGGATTCACACACCACTATCATAGCAGGTCATTTTGTCTGAAAAAAGAAATTAAACTGCCCTCAGACCTGCAGAAATTCATGTACAAGATTTTTAACTTACCCACAATAGTCTGATTATCAACATGTATGTTTTCAAAAGTCACATGTTTTTCATTATAGCATGTACTATTCTCTTTATTTGTAGCTTTTTCATTGTTAGGAATAGGGGGAACCAATACTGGAATAACCTTTAAATCAAAGGGGAGGGTGCTTGTGTTAGCTCTTTCTTCTGATTTAGAACTGGCTGGATAAAGGGGGAAAAAGCATTATCAACTTGATCAATTATCTGTGGTTGATTTTTTTTCACTTATACAAATGCACCGTTTCATAAAAATAATTATAAATATTAATAATGATTTGAAAACTGGGCAATCAGAATGGGTACAACAGTAGAAATTCTCCCTGAACAGAGTAATTAATCTGAGACATAACTAATTTGTCCAGTAACTTTCCTAGGAAATAAATTATGCATTTAGCTGTACATTAGCATGACACAGGTTTCTGTAATTTCAATGATAATGCATTTCTTTATCTAACAAGTATAATGGAGTACTCTATTGTATCACATTTTAAGTAAAACTCTGAATACACTTGAATGTGAAAAAAAAACCTCACACTATTTTTAGTGAATAAAAATCCAATTATTTAATATTTAATTAAAAAACCTTTTCAGATTATTTCTAAAGCATGCACAATTATCATGACTTAGTTTTTAAAAAAAATAAAAATACGAAGTAAATGCATCAATTTGTAATAATTGGGACTGAAGGACACTTATAAGAAAAATAAGTAAATTAGAAATGTTAGGTACTTCTCTCAAGTTCTCATTTTTTAACTCATGCTTTCCAGAATGTGACTTCCCCATTTCTTTTAGATGGGCTATATGGGGAAGTATGGCAAGAAAGATAAAATAGAAAACATTATTTTCTTTTACATTAATGTATTTATTTAACTGATCGTAAGATCCAAAGTACTCCATTTCAGGCTGGGTATACATGGCTGTACGTGAACATTAGTTGTGATCATTATTTTTACATGTAAAACCAAGTCACAAACCATGATTTCAAAACCATAAGTTGATTGAAATTTATATTGATTGAAACATATTTATCATGTATGCCTATTTTCCAAAGTAAGTCAAAAAATAAATCTAGAACAAATAATTGTCTGCTACATTTACTTCCTTTATTACTTCTTATAGATTTACACCTTAATATTTTATTCCTATATTTATGCACAATTTTACATTTCATGCCAAATAAGCCAGGAAAGTACAATGGGAAACCTCTGACACGGCTCACTGTTTCACTTAAATAAAAAAAATCTATTCATATTTCCATTTCTTTAGTTATCTTTTTATTACCCAATTTCAATCAAACTGGAAAATCAAGACTTTCATAACAAAATTGTTTTCCTTGTTTGTCATAAAAGTGCCTTTTGAATTCAAGTTAGGTTAGCAAAAAAAGATATTAAAACTCACTTGGGATTGATGGCAACTCGGTCTCTGAAGATACTCCAGCATTTTCAGGTGGCTTCTCTTTTGAATTTTGTAATGAAGTCTGCTCTTTTGATGGAAAATATTCAACTGTATTAGATGATGTTTGCACATATTCCACTTCTGTTTTCTGCTCAGAAGAAATGCTGCAGTGCAATCCTCCAACACAGTTTCCCTCATATATTTTTTCCAGATGCTGTTTCTCTTTTCCATGATTGGTATTGAAATTGTTTTTAGATGAATCTCCCAAAAGAGAAGTTTTGGATTCATGCATGGACAAAAATTTGTGCCCATCTATGGTGGTTTCTTCATGTTCATTGTTACTTTCAACTTTTTCAGCTCTTCTGAGATATTTTTCTATATCAAATGTACTATTTTCTATATTGCTCGATAATAACTGATTGACAACTGAGAAGTCTGTGAGCTTGTCACCTTCTGGAACATTTATTCCTTCTTTATTTTTATTTGAAAGTGCCATCATCAAAGCAGCTAGCTGTGATGGTTCAGCGCTAACAGAAGCATTTGCAATCGCAGATGCAATTGTGCTCACACTCAGGACAGAGGGCTCAAGTTGAAGGTGCTTTCTTTCACATTCTCTGTCTCTAGGTTGATTCTGATTGGAAAAATAAGTGACTCGAATGTTTAACATTAAAACATTTAATTCAACTGAACTGAAAATTCATCACAATCTTTCTCAACCCACTTGTCTAGAAAAAGTGATCCAATTATAACTGGACATTATGCACCACAAATGCTACCTGTGCCACATTAAATCCCCTCAGAAAAGGTAAGTTTTATATTCTAATCTCAACATGAATAACTGTATTTTGAAACAAATGGCAGCCTTATTTTAGTAGTTTTATAAAACCAAACCTTTTTTATCAATACTTTTGTTTTGATTTTGGAATTTATTTGCATACTTACAGTTCTATTTTCTCTGGATTGCATATCTGATTCACCAACAGCAGAAGTAGCAAATGCAACTTCCTTTTTAATGCTTTCTTTTACATCTCCTAAAGAAATTAACAAAACAGATAAGTCAAAAACCCAGGTAATTTAAATAGGTTAGAACATCATTTAAACTAGTAACAGTGAGAAAAGAGGCCCAGCATTTTAAGGAACAAGTGCTGGTCTTTAGCTTTTCATACAGATTTGAAAACAAACTTTGCAAATAGTGATTGTTGAGGACTCTCTAAACCTAATTTCATAAACTAAGATTTATGATCACAAAGAATGCTTTATGAACTGCTATACTACAACCAGTCCTCCATGTATGACCACTATTGGGCCCGAAATCTCAGTTGTTGAATGAGACGCCACATGACCATTTTGCTTAATGACCACAATCCTAATTCTCCCGGTTGTCCCTCAGTCCACTGTAGGAATGGATCTCAAATCTGGTGGAAACAATTTTCTTACTGAAGTCTTTCACAGATGCCAGATTTTAATCATCTAGCTTCACCCAAACAAAAAAACCTCACTCAATAAGAAATAAAGCAAATGTCTCCATATTTGGCAGTAAGTAGTCAGTAGACACATTGTGAAGTCCATGAAGTACCATTTTCTATTGCATATCATAGAGAGGACTGTATCTCTTTCCAATTACTGTTGACCTAGATATCTTTTAATGCTAATTTCTGTAAGAAAAAGATACTGAATATGATATAAACCTGTGAGACAGGCACCATTTTTATATCACAATTAAAATTTCTGGATTTTGGAGCCAATCCATCTCTAATACTACGGGAACATCCTGAGGAGCAACTCATTCAGTCTTAGGAATTTCCATCATTAGTCTATATTCATATTGGAAGCTCTACATCTGATTAGGCAAGGAATATAGTGCTGTGCCATAGACTGGGTCTAAAAATTGCAAGTAACATTGCTTGTCTTACGGAGAGAGCAAAAACTTGCTGAAAAATGTCTGACTTCTCTAATCAGGACTAAAAATGAAAAATCCAAGAAACTAGTATCTCTCAGGTCAGATTAATATGATTCTTTAGGAAAGTGTTTAGCAACAATTCAAGGTTATCTAACAAATATACTATTGTTTAAATGAAAGTCTACTATAGATATCCCAAAGGTGCTTTTTTTCAAGAGGTAACTGGACTTTCTTGTTTTTCTTTGGAGATGTTTCACTTCTCATCCAAGAAGCTTCTTCAGCTCTGACTAGATGGTGAGGAATAGAAGGATTTATACTCCTTCCAGAAGAGTATATCTAAGAATATTAGATGCAACAATAGATAGAACAGCACTTCTGAAAAAATATAGTACTAGTGTACTTTCACTGTTCTTTTTCTAAAGGATCAGGAGGGAGAGATGAGTGGCTGGCACTGCTAGCCTCAATTCATTCCAGTGTCTGAGCCATCCAGCCTCCCAAAGGAACACTAAAAGCTCACTGCACACCAGGAACAGTACACGGCTCGTGCCCAGTAAACCAGCAGCCAGGATGGATAAAAATTGATGATTTTTTTTAAATTAAAAAAAAATCAGATTTTTAAAATTTAAATCGGATTTTTTTATTTTTATCAAATTTATTTTAGTAAAATACTTTTGGAGTAAAAATCTATCTAAAGATAGTTTTCTATTTAAGATACAGTAATAATTTAGTTTATTCAGCATGAAATGGAGTTTAGTTATGTAGCATGAGGCTGTATATTCTGCAATATTGGGACTGTCAGTGAGTCAACAGCAGGTCAGAGGAAGAGTTGCTGCGGGACAGAGATGACAGCTGCTCTTTAAAAATTATGATTTAAATCGAGTTGATTTAAATCAAGCCTTTTTACTCATGATTTAAATCCACCCTATCAGAAGCTACAGCACTAATTATGTTTCACTAAAGGGAATGAAGCTACGTACTAAGGGAAAATAACCCTATGCCACTGGGACCTAGTATCAATGGTTGACTTCAGCTATCAGAGAAATCTGTGTCCATGGACAGTAAGCTATTATCCATGTGCTTGCTGGCCATGAGGGCCTATAAAACACTAAAATAAAATAATGAAAAATAAAACAGAATTAAGAATGGGCTACCTACTCTAATTATTATGGTTATGGGGACGATTGCCCTACTATTGAACATTTCCGTTTCCTAGAGAAAGACAAGGTACAACTGGCTAGAACTGGAGAAAGATACTATTCCCTTCACCACACAATAAGTAACATTAGAAGAAATCTAAGCTTTTCCTCCAGGGTTGGTGAAAGGAGATATCTAATACTGGAAAATAAACAGTTATTCAGAACATACAATCAATATTATTATATTTAAAGATAGATAGATAGATAGATAGATAGATAGATAGATAGATAGATAGATAGATAGATAGATAGATAGATAGATAGATAGATAGATAGATAGGTAGATAGGTAGATAGATAGATAGATAGATAGATAGATAGATAGATAGATAGATAGATAGATAGATAGATAGATAGATAGATAGATGAATGGATGGATGGATGGATGGATGGATGATAGATAGAATTCTTTTTTGGCCAAGTGTGATTGGACACACAAGGAATTTGCTTTTGGTGCATATGCTCTCAGTATACATAAAAAGATATATTCATTAAGAATCATAAGGTACAATACTTAATGATGGTAATAGGGTACAAATAAGCAATCAAATCATACTAAGAAACAAACAATATAAATCATAAGGATACAGCAACAAGTTACAATCATACAGTCATAAGTGGGAACGGATGGGTGATAGGAACTATGAGAAGATTAATAGTATTAGTAATGCAGACTTAGTAAATAGCTTGACAGTTTGAAGGAATTATTTCTTTAGCAGAGTGATGGCATTCAGAAAAAAACTGTTCTTGTGTCTAGTTGTTCTGGTGTGCAGTAAATAGAAATTACCTTGACAATCACTAGAAATATTCAAATCCTGTTCACCAAAGTTTGTTGAACATATATCAGATTGCCTCAACAAAGGTAAGGGCTGTCTCTTCTTTGGAGAAGTGATATGATAACCAAAAGACGGCTATAAAAAGACACAATGAAAGCAATACATTTTTTGATAAGCTAAACAGTATCAGGGAAATGTATGGACTCAATCTAACAATATCAAATGTCCCTTGAAGGTTTGTCTAATATTTGTTAACAGTCAACTGAAGGAAGTATCCCAAATGAATATTATATCGTGTGTAAACAACAGTAGTTTCTATAGATTAATGTCCAATATTCTCTGCAGTAGTTTGCAGATACAGAACTATTAGAGTTTTTAAATTAAACCAAATTGTTTATACAAGTTAAGTATTCTGTCTTGCTCGTAACCCTTCAAATGAATCTTCTTTATTTTATCTTTATTTTTAATAATCTACCAACAAACTATAATAATTTTAACTGAAAATAATACAAAAACACAATGTATTTCCTGCATATATAAAGCAGCCATAGCTTTACCCGTTTCACATCACCACTTCCACCAAGGCAACCAAGAGCCTCAGATTTCTGACCAAAGAATTCTCCCAGAGAAAGTCGTAAATAACTTGCATCTCTATTAAACTGACTATTAAAGTCAGTTTGAGACTCTCTTAATATATTGTGGTTATTAACCGATTTCCAAGATATATCTTCTAATCCAGATATATTTTGCACGTCCATTTTCTCTTCCTGAAATTATACAAAACAAAAAATATCAAGAATTATCTTTAGGTGTTTAATACAAATATTCTAGAATGTATCTGTTTAATGTTGATGTTACCTACCTGTATAAACCTGTGTTCCCTTTCAAATTCTTCCTGATCTTGGGCAATCATAGCTATCGCTTCAGCTTTTGGGAAGGATCGGGGAAGGAATAAGAGAGAGAAAAAGAGAATACTTAACATAGAGGCAAATTATAACAGAAGCCCAAAAACTGACTCTGCACTCTAATTTCTTATAACTTCCTATATAAACTTT
The DNA here is from genome assembly GCF_028640845.1 of Ahaetulla prasina. Classification (NCBI taxonomy): domain Eukaryota; kingdom Metazoa; phylum Chordata; class Lepidosauria; order Squamata; family Colubridae; genus Ahaetulla; species Ahaetulla prasina. The sequence continues at coordinate 63,052,546 of NC_080541.1, read as the reverse complement.
ATGAAAAGAACAGATATTATTTTCTTTCATTTCTATTAAAATATACTAGATATTCTATACTAGAATATCTATACTAGATATATTCATTTCTACTAAAATATATCTGTTAAATAACTGCCAAAGATTTAAGCCATTTGAATACCCTATCTGTATCACTGTCCTCATAACAAATACTGTGTGCATTTTGAAAATCTAAAGCAACGTAGTCTCCCCATGTGAACCAGATTTCCCTGTTGAAGAAGCTATTTTAAAATTCATTCTTTATTTTTAGAAGCAAATACACCAAGTCATATTAAGCATTAGCTTTGTAATTTTGTGATTTTATATATTTCTTGTTTTAAATTTAATTGTTCCGAAAGCATACTTTTGTCCACTATATTTTACTGACATCAGAATTATATTATCTGCCAAGCATACTACTTATAGCAACTCAGTACACTGTTTCCAGTAATAAAACTTTTTAAAAATTAGTTCAAAGAAAAATTAAGTTTTAAACGCATAATTTATATATTTTTCATTACTATTTCTAATAACACAGTATTTCTTGATATTTAGAAATTAATTATTTCAAGTGTGACCTAGCAATGGATGCTATTTACTAGTAGGAAATTGTAAAAGAAATAAAAGTATAATCAGAATTACCTCCAGTTATAAAGTCTCCACTTATGTCTGAAACATTGGATTTTTGTTCTTTATCAAATGAGGTATAATATGCAAGATCTGTCACCCATTTACCCTCTTCATTTTGGTATACAATATTATGTGACTGGTCTTCTGAAAAACAAATTTTATGTTGTCTTTAAAATTTCATGTTAAAAATTTTGTATCATATGTATAAGAATATTACAATTAATATAAGAAAAGTTTGTATTAAGAGTCCTGGTGGTGCAGTGGTTAGAATGCAGTATTGCAGGCTAACTCTGCCCACAGCCAAGAGTTCGATCCTAACGGACTCAAGGTTAAGTGAGCTTTCCATCCTTCCAAGGTCGGTGAGGACCCAGATTATTGGGGGCAATATGCTGAGGTTCTAAATTGCTCAGGGAATGCTGTAAAGCAATATGGGGTGATAGATTTATATATCAATTATAGCACCCCTGAAGTCAACCCTTAAGACCCACCGCAGAGATATTGCAGCGGGGCCCTTTATCTATCTCCCCTATCACTTAGAAGTGCTATTGCTATCTACTTGATATAATTAAATTCTATTACTTTGTCTAAACTATAATACCAAATATTATATTTATTGTTCAATTGTATTTTTGTTCATTAGCTATTAACAAACTTATCTATGCTAAATGAAATGTATCATCTAAAATTACTTGTTATTTAAATTACAGATTCATGAAGCGCAAAGCAGCACCAACTGCTTACAAGGAGTTTCTTAGATTAATAGCCAAAGCAAAATTAAGAAAGTCTAATTTACTCTAGTTGACATGGCAAGGTGGATGGGTGCCAACACTTCTGAATGACCTAGCATTTTACTAACCTTTCATTCTATGTTGATCATGTTCAGATTCTTTGCAAATAGTGGGGGACAGATAAACATCAGCCAAAGAAATGTGATTTTCATTAGCCATTTGACACTGGTTGGGAAATTTGATTTGTTGTTCTGTATTCCAGATCTCAGAAGCAGCATTATCCTCAATACATTTAAAGTAGAGTGAATCAAGATTTAGCTCAGAGGTGATTTCATTTGTGGCATTCTTTTATGAAAAAAGCAAAAATACATAAAAAGGGGGGGGGAGAGTTGCTTTATGTTTTTAAAATGGTCTTTCTTTTCATTATCAAACAATATATTTCCAGGTTATTTTCTGACACCAATAAAAAACAGAAAAATATACACACTTATACAGGTAGTCCTTGACTTACAACAGTTAATGTGGCCATTCAAAACTACAACGGCACTGAAAAAAATGACATGACCGTTTTTCAGTTACAATCTTTGAAGCATCCCCATGATCATTTGATCAAAATTCAGATGCTTGGCAACTGGTTCATACTTTATGAATTTGTGTCCCAAGGTCATGTTTGAAACCTCCTGACAAGTGAAGTCAATGGAGAAGCCAGATTCACTTACCAGGTTACTATCAGCTGCAGTGATTCACTTAACAACTGTGTAAAGAAAGATTGTAAAATGGGGCAAAACTCACTTAACGAATGTTTCACTTAACTGTCATTTTTGGAGCAGTTACAATTCAATAAAGCTGTCCCAAAAATGGTGGCTGCTTGCCACCACATGGCCTGGGAATGGAGTGACCGCCCTCCTTCCCTAACCCAAGCTCTGGAGATCTTCAAAAGATAAGTCTGCAATGAGTGACATGGGGCTTCTGAAGTGGGAAACAGACCTAATGCCTGGCCCATGGCGTTCAGGGAACCACTAGAGTGATGAGGGGAGATAGAAGAAGAGTCCCACTGCAGTATCCCTGTGGTGGGTCTTAAGGATTGACTGCAGGGGTGCTATAGTTTCTATAACTTTGAAACAGTGTTATAAGTTCCTTTTGGGGGATCTGCTATAACTTCACAGAGTCAGGTTATAAGTCAAGAAGTATTTGTATTTCATACAGAACTATTTTTGGAGATGTTGTAAAACTTTCAGTGGTGCTGTCCAATACAATACATATCATAAAGATATTGTGTGCTTATTGTTTTTGAGGTATTAACTGCTTACTTATTTAATGTATTAATTACTGTTTCCAAAGTCTTTTAACTGTAAATTGTCCTATGGCATTCCTGTTCCAAATAATTCTCTCTCAAGAGAATTGGCTTTTCTCAGCAATCCTAATGAGATTTATATCTTAGAATAATAGCCTTTATCCAGTTAAATGATCTCCACAGTAGGTTTACTAGATTCCTTTGTGGCTTGTTAAATAACTAGATTCCTATCACATAAAACTAAATAAAAATTTAATCTTCCTAGTTCTGAATATCATTTTATTCTGATTTTTAAAATATTTTTATTATGACTAAAACTTTTATGGTTATCTTTTAGGGGCATTTTTAAGTTAGAAAAGTAGTCAAGATATAACCATTTCTCCTTTTTCCTTCTTGTGTGCAAATGTCAATGTGTGTTTGTGTGTGTGTATGACAATTAAGCAGATATGTTTGGGGACAAGATTTACTTTGCAAAATATAGTCTTAGGTAACAAAATAAAACACGAACTATTACTTTTAAAAATATAAGAGCAAGAATTTGTATTGAACTTGCACTTGAAATAGATGGGATTTTTTTTTGCAAATCAAAACAACAACGAAACATCCCTAATAGATAGTCAAAAGAAATTTGGTAAGTGAGATTTTTTTTCAAAAGTGAAAAACAATCAAATAAGCACTCAAAATCTTTTTACACAAGATTTAAAAATTAGTCTATTACAACGTTTTTAGGATTTACATCCCAAACTTACATTTCTGCCATCTGTAGTAATTTTGAATATTCCATCTTCCCTATCATAGTCATGATAGTCTGCAATTATATAAATACAATTTTCAGTTAATATACATCCTGTTTTCCCTACAATAATTCTATGAAATGGGTTGGGCTGAGAGCGTGTGATATCTAAGTAAAACAATGCTAAATTCGAGTTTAAGATATCATTTAGTCATTTGCTTTCCAATTTTAATATATTAATACACAGAAAAGATCTGTGGCTAAATGTCAAATAAGCATATATCAGTGATGTATGGTTATTTCTTTATGATAAACATTATTTTTTCATGTACATTTTCTAATCTATGAGAAAAAATTTGTCTAAGTTTCTGATGTATAGATATCTGGTTTGCACATATTGGGTTTTTTATCTCAGCCTCTAAACTCCCTTTTTACAACCCTGTAGTCCCTGTTCGGGCTAGAGCCGCACTAAACTAGAAGGCTATGATGCACCTTGTTGTAGCTTTGGCTTCACCACTCCTGTGTTTTTAGAAGCATAAGCTGCAATGTACCAATATTTTAAAATAAATTTAAGCTATTTTTGGGAATAGAATTATATTGCCAGAGTATTGCTTTTCCATTACCTATAATTATTTTATACCATCAATATTCAGTTAATGCATAGGTGCTCAACTCAAATTTCCTGCAAAATATCCCAACAACATTGTGGCCCTAAAACATTTTAGGTTTTTTTTAAGCTACATAATACATATTTCTCATTTTTTTCTTACTCAATTTATTTTTATATGTAATGATGTTTAAAGCTTGCAAAGATACCATTGTCTTTTAACTAGGTAATTAGATCAGATTAACACACATTAAAAAAACATTAATAAAAATAAGTTACAAAGTTAGCTTACCTTCTATCTCTGAACAAATATGTTGAGAACCTGTTTTTCTGCTTTTGATTTCGGAAAGATTTGCTGCTGTTCCCACAGAAAGTTTATCAGAACTCTTACTGTACTCTGATTTAGGATTAGATTTACAGTTTTCATTGTTCTTTCATAGGAAGGAAATAAGACAACTTATAATGTATTTAGAGTTAATAAATATATTTACAATTTACAAAAAAATCATAACTAACAAGTCCTAGAAATATTAAGACTGATTTTCACTAAAAATGTAACTAAGTTTAATTATCCTGTACCTCTTGCCTTGTAAATGTGGGTGACTTGAATTTTTCTTCTTGCAAGCTGTAATGTGTTTCCTTAACATCATGTGATTCTTCATAACTTGCAATAGGAGAATGATTTCTTACTGTTGCTTGATAAACAGTTGGAATCTGAAATTTTTCCTGAAGAAGTTAAAGGTTTAAATTTCAAATTTTTAACCAAAATGTCTAATTGAATCTCTGATATTATCTACTTAATATTAATCATGCTTGCTTATTTTAGTTCCACTTTGTACAAATACAAAATAAATTTACTTGACCAAAATTGAAGCCAGTGTAGAAAATATTTCAATTAAAACAAACAACCAGATATTATAACTTCTTATAATTAAAATATCAAGCTGTACTCTTTGAAGTCAGCCATATTCATTACTATACCTAAATAGTTCTATTTGCCCCCAAAGCAGGGGTGAAATCTAAAAATTTTCCCTACTGGTTCTATGGGCGTGGCTTAATTGGTGGGCATGGCTTGGTGGTCAGATGACTGGGTGGGCGTGGCCAATAATAATTTGGATCATATGAGCATGGGGATGCTACAAAGGTCGTAAGTATGAAAAATGGTCACAAGTTGCTTTTTCAGTGCCATTTTAATTTTGAACGGTTACTAAATGAATATCTGAATAGAGTTCTCCCAAACAATATGCTCTAGACATGCCTAGATGAGGATATGTTTTTAAACAGAATGCTTAGTTTACATGTTTCCATACCTCCAGCAACTGATTTACATCCTTTTATAAACCTTCATTTTAGCTTCTTCTTTAAACTACCAACTTGATTAAATTGTTTCAGAAAGTGAAACTGTCAGTTTGAATTGTTTAGTATTACAATGACAGTTTTTTCATTCAGGGATACCTGTTCTGGAGGTAATTCCATGCTTTTAATATAGTCCCCGTGTTCCTCTGCATCTTCAATTTCTGGCAGTACAAGCTGTTCAAAATACGCTTCCAACTGGTCATCACAGAACTCTTCATCTCCGATATCATAATCTAATATGGAAAAATAAACATTTGCTATTAAACAAATGTTTCACATCATCATCACCAATTATCTCTAAAAGGTTGTTTGTTGTTTTTAATAGATATGTTATTTAAAATTAGCATTTAGCTGCATGAAAAAACACAATATATGCAATGATCTGTTTACTGATATGATACATGACCATTAATAGAAGTAGAAAAATTCCCCAAATTTTAACTTTTTATCTCATACCTGCAGAACATTCTTCGAGGCTCTCAAAGCTCAGCAATTTCTCATTTTCTATAAATCTGGAAAAGCCAGCCATAGAACTGCTGGCTCTTTCACTTGCTATATCATTCTGATCAGGATCTAATGAAGCAAACTGCAAACATTAATTTAAATAAATTACTTGTTTGATAATCTGCAGAACTCTTAGAAATTAGGTCCCAAGAAAAACTCACAAGATGGAGACAATGAGCTTATAATAAAAGTTATTCCATTTAAGTCCCACATGGATGGTTGAAAGTAGATCCAAGAAAATTAAAATCTCTTAACTATATAACACATGAATTAGTGGAAAATATTAAATTTAAAAAATAAAGTTTACACAGTTTCAGTAACCAAGATGGAAATTCTGATTTATTAAATATTTGGAATTTTTTAAGTGTCAACAAATACATGGTCTACACAGATGTTTTATATAGCAATAGTACTTAGGCTTATATACCACTCCATAGAGTTTTACACAATTATGCAGGTGTTTTATATACCTGAATTTCCAAAAAATTTCAACAAAGCTTCACACCAAAAGATCCTAAATTATAAAAGAATTATAATTTTATACATCAGCAACTGATTAAAGAAACACATTACAGATGAGCAATACAATGGGATCTTCCAAATGTTTGAACAAGGACTAGTTCTGTTTAATTGTTTTATGAATGAACCCGGGTAAACGAGTATTGAGCACCTATTCAGGCTAATAAAGAATCCAAAGGGAGCTTTCAAAATGCAATAGACAATTAAATGGCTTACAATTTAACTCGGCAACAAATAAATTACATAAAAAAAATATATAAAGTAAGCACTAACCCAGAAATTAGTAACTACAAAAAGATTTGAGGATTATGTTTAGTAATTACAAGTTATCAATTTAGGAGCACCAGCTGTGCCCAGATTTATTAAGATAAAGATTGAAACATTGGGCTAATAGCATAAGGGCACTGTTATTGAAGATAAACAGTGGAGAGCAACTTTTGGAATGCTCTATAAAATGTTAGGATAAAATAGTTTTGGACCATCACAGTGTAAATATACAAAAGAAGACAAGAAAAATAATAGCTTGGTTCAATCCTATATTCATTCATGATTCTTTCAGTTTTTTCAGAATGTGTTCCATTTCCTAATTCCTCAAACTATGGTCAAGAGATTGATCTGAGCATAATGTACAAATACAGGCAACCACATCTAAGAATAATTTCCCAGTTAAAAATAGATGATTGGTTCAAGGTATATTATATTAGAGCTCATGTAATCAATCTACAGTTCTTATCTGTCTTTGTGCTATTGGATGGATAGAAATATTAATTCCCTCATCTCCTGATGCCTGATTGGATTTTGCCACCTGGCAAAAATTTGCAGTTTTAAAACCAAGTATCAGTACGGATTATACATTATGAGCATTAACTTTCCAGATCTTTTGTCTATTTAAATAAAAAAATGGTTGACCTGTTCTAATATCCTTTCCCCTAAACTATTAATGAAAAATCTAACATAAGGGTTCTTACAGATTAAAAAAGGAAGCAGTCCATTCATATGTGAAATTCTGGTTTAGTGTGCTTACGATATAACTTTTACGAAAAAAAGTATCTCATAAAGTACAAACTGAAGTGTCAAATAATCTGAATAGTGCAAAAATAGGGCCGCAGTGTGGCTCAGGCTGTAAGATAGCCTGTTATTAAACACAGCTGCCTGCAATTACTGCAGGCTCGAGTCCCACCAGGCCCAAGGTTGACTCAGCCTTCCATCCTTTATAAGGTAGGTAAAATGAGGACCCAGATTGTTAGGGGGGCAATAAGTTGACTTTGTATATAAATATACAAATAGAATGAGACTATTGCCTTACACAATGTAAGCCGCCCTGAGTCTTCAGAGAAGGGCGGGATATAAATGTAAAAAAAAAAAATCCTTAGGCTGATTACAGATTTGTTTAAATACTGTAATTGTTCAGAAATGAAAAATGAAATTATAGGATGCAAAGGTATATATAGTAACATATGCACTTTAACAGATGGTAGAAAAAAGTTACCTGATTTTCATTTTCTTTTCCCAAGGAAATATATTCTTTAGTTGTCAAATCTGAAAGAAAGAATTTGAATCTAACAAACAGATCCATAAAATGATAAATGACAATCACTTATATTTTTAGTAATCAAGTTTCTTTTGCATTGTAAGCACATAATATAACCAAGTCTTCCTAATAACATCAGATGTGTGTTATTTTCTAATTAGAACTTATAACATACATGAATCAATAATTCAAAAAAAATTAATAGATTTTACCTTGTTTATGAATTAATTTAAAAACTTATAATCATAATGGCAAAAAAACATAGAAAAAAAAAGTTGTAAACTGCAATTGCAGTCACATGACCGTAAGACACCTCAACTGGCTTTAAATATGAGCTAGTTGCCAAGAGACCAAAATGCAATCATGTGACCAAGGAGGGGATAATCATAACTTTGAGGACAGGTCGTAAATAGCTTTTCTGAATTCTGTCTTAATAGTGATTAAACAAGTCACTAGTTGAGAACTGCCTGTATGCAGATATTGGAGTTTTTATTTTAGAAACAGATATTATTTTCAGATGACTTGATGTTACTTAACTGACATTTGTCAGGATCACAATTACAATTAATACAGCATATATTCATTACACTAATATTTTTACATATTAAAATAAAACACCGTTTTGAGCAGAACTCCAGGAATTTGGTTTGTTGTGGATTTTTTGATAACGCTAAGACTTAACAGACAATTAAAACTGCATACCTTCTAAATGTTTTTCATGGAAGCTATTCGGATTTTTGTCTAAGCAATCACTAGTAGAATTTTGACTTTGTCTTCTCTGCAAAAATTTTTGGGGTGGCTCCAAGATAATCTCAGCAGCATTATCACAGTTTTCCCTGGGAAGATTAGAATAAGGTTTAGGTAATTAGGTCATGAATTTAGATTTAAAAAGCTCAAAAAGTACTTTTTAGCTAAATATCAATGATTTCTTTTTTTAATAATAAATCTGTTTCTTTTTACATGGCAACATTAGTAGCAAAGTAATGTAGATATTTAGACATAGGCAAATGTTTGAAAAAAAATCAGATTTTAAATACATACAAGTGTATTTCTGTCTATGTAAAATATGTAACCAATCAATTGTTCATATACTTTCAGAGTTTCAAAAAGAAAATTTAAAGTTGATTTACCACAGAATTGTTTTTCAACTGTAAAGTCATTTCTCTCTCAATATACCATAAAACTGGAAGATAGATATACAATAAAAAAGCCACTTTGCTTAGGAATTACTATATTATTATTATAATAATAATAATAATAATAATAATAATAATAATAATAATAATAATATCAGAGTTGGAAGGGACCTTGGAGGTCTTCTAGTCTAACCCCCTGCCTAGGCAGGAAACCCTACACCATTTCAGACAAATGGCTATCCAACATTTTCTTAGAAATTTCCAGTGTTGGAGCATTTACAACTTCTGTAGGCAAGTCGTTCCACTGATTAATTGTTCTGTCAGGAAATTTCTCCTTAGTTCTAGGTTGCTTCTCTCCTTGATTAGTTTCCACCCATTGCTTCTTTTTGTACCCTCAGGTGCTTTGGAGAATAGCTTGACTCCCTCTTCTTTGTGGCAGCCCCTGAGATATTGGAACACTGCTATCATGTCTCCTAGTCCTTCTTTTCATTAAACTAGGCATACAGAGTTCCTGCAACCATTCTTAATATGTTTTAGCCTCCAGTCCCCTAATCATCCTTGTTGCTCTTCTCTGCACTCTTTCTAGAGTCTCATCAATATAATCTAGGGAAGACTGAGATACCACATGTGGAACAAAAACAAAAGATCACCTAAGACTCATCCTTAGAGGAAAAAAAATAAATTTGGTAACCATACTGTATAATAATGATATTCACAAAATTCAGACTAATTGCCATACATATTAAAATGTTAGAAATATGTATTAAAATATTAGCTTAGAATTAGAATATTTAATAAGAAATTTTGACCACAGGTAGTCCTTGATTTACAACCATTCACTTAGTGGCTGTTCAAAGTTATAACAGCACTGAAAAAGAAACATGATCATTTTTCGCACTTATGACCATTGCAGCATCCTTCTGATCACATGACCAAAATTCAGATGCTTGGCAACTGACTCATATTTATAACGGTTGCAGTGTCATGGGGTGATGTGATCACCTTTTGCGATCTTCCGACAAGAAAAGTCAATGAGGAAGCCAGATTCATTTAATAATTGTGTTACTAACTTAACAATTGCAGTGATTCACTTAAGAACTGTGGCAAGAAAAAGCATAAAATGGGACAAAATTCACCTAAAAAAATACAAAAAACAAAATAACACTTATTTAGCAATGGAAATTTTGAGTTGTTATGGTCATAAGTCGAGGACTATCTGTAGTTTTTGCTGAAACTTATCAAATGCATTTTGAGAATTATGAATAGTGTTACTTTATTCCTAAAATTCTAATCCATAAACAGACATAATCCTTTGAGAAACGATAGGAAATATTGAAGTACAATGTATCCTTATTAATTATGCCAGAATTATGGAGTTTTGCATCAAAGAATGTACCACTGGTTAATATAAATCTTACACAGTATCGTGAAAGTTAGACATAAGATTTTTTCTCGGATCTGAATCAAGTTCACCATCACAGGAAGATGCTAATGTGGCCAAAAATTTCCTTTCAATGTAAGAAGCATGATCAGAAAGTCTGCATGAAAAGAAATAAAACAGTTACTTGTCCATCATGTTCTCATCTTGGAAAAAAAGTAACTGGTTTTTAATAGAAGTATAAGATTATATTAAACACAGTTATAGTATAAAGGAGGATAAAAACAATTTTCATTTTTTTCCAGCCACAAATTTGATTAGGTATCTGTATTAAAAGATGCCAGCAACTAGAAGACCAATTTATTTAAGTATCCAAAACGTATCCAGTCTGAGAGCTTCACTACAGAATTTTAAGAAATCTAGGGATTATGTAGTTCATGCCACAACTCATATGAGATAGCACACTAGAAACTACACACTAGAAAAAATATAGCTGGCTAGTGACTTTTTGTTGAGAAAACCAGGGTATTTGATTAGTTCATGGTTTGGCTTGTGCAAATTTAGGAATTCAATATTACTCAATGGGCTAACAAGTTGTTTAAACAGATACCCATAGATACCCATTGACACCTTTTGATCCATTGGCAAACTGCTCTTGTTTTCTCATTAATGTTTAGTCAAGATCTGTTTTTTTCTGAAATTTTCATTCAAAATGGCATTCACAATTCAAATTTCATTTACAATTTCCTACTGGAAAAAGAGAAATATTTGAATTCTATTCTTTTTTTTTTCATGACAGCCCTTTCACTTCTATGGGTTCCTATGAAATCTCTCCTTACCTTTCCCCAGTCCAAGCACAGAAGTTGTGCTTGTCACTCAGCAAGACACACAAAATGGCCAGTCCATTTTAATTTACTACATTTCAGAAATTCAACCTATACTGTTAGTATCTGATTTACTGCCTTAATGGAGTTGTTTAAACAGACTGTGGTCAAATCAACTCTGAATAAGCATATTGGCCAAGACAGCCAGAGTATGTGCCAATGGAATTTTCTAATAGTTCTTGCCAGTTCAGTTACATTATTTAACTAGCTTACTAAGCATGTTATTATGAATTATATTTTAAGTATTTAGCAGCTGTTAACATTTTGTTTGAACCATTTTTCTAAAAAGCCATGTCAAAATAAATAACCATGCCCACATTAGGCTAGAATGCAGTAGGCTAATTTGTGACTATGTCATGCAAATGAAAAGAAATATATTAATAAGATAAACCCTGGTCAAGTTAACAATTACTAAGCACATTGTACAAATACAGTTCAACATTGCAAAATGAAAAGCTAGGTCTGGAAACAATTTAAGATTAAGAACTTAGTAGCCATGAAAAATCTTTCAGATTTTACACATTGTATTAAATGCATTACCTGCTTTGAGAACCAGTTTTTTGTCTGGTTTCTGTTGAAGCAGCAACTGGAAGACCAAGATTTGATGAAAGTGTGATATTGCCTAAAATTTCATTGGTATGGTTAGCTATAGAGTTGACCAAAACACTTGGAAATGTCTCATCCCCAATATGTTTGAAATCTTCCATATTATTCTTGTCTCATAGTGTCTGAAAGTTTTAATATAAACATAAGCAACAAGGAAATTTATAATTGTATAAATTTTAAATTTATAATTCTAACATTGCTATGTATTACTTTTCTACCGTACTATATATTTATGTTACCTAAATGTTGAATACATGAAAGTTATCTTTCATAAAACTAAAGTAGCTCAATAATCAAGTATAATTCTGAAAATTATAATTACACTTTACTGGTATTAAATATTTTACCAAGGAGGTAGCCTTATTTAACTGTTACAACAATAAAAAAGGATGGTCAATTCTTTCACAAAACATTATCAGTTTGCTTAATCACCACATGCATTGATTTAATTATAGCTTTTAATGCTGATTATTATGAAGAGTTTCATTTCAGAGAGTTCAGCATCGAAAGGGTGCTAAAAGTGAAGGGGAAAATGTGTTTTTATTAAGATTTTTAAACTAATCCTAACTTGTACAACTGCTGTAGTGCAACTGCCATCAATGACTTGGGTACAGAAAATACATGAATGTCCTATTCATATTGTGCATTTTATATCCTGCTAAATAACTTATTGCCTCTCTAACATTTAGACTTCAGTTGCCCCCAGACCCAGCTAACACTTCCAAAGATAACAGAATGCAAAAATTGTGGTCCAAACCAAGGGAACAAACTAAACTGTACATATTTGTCTTCTACTAATAAAACATTCAGCTAAAATCTTCAACAATGTTAATTACATAATACAGGTAATCCTCGACTTACAACAGTTCATTTAGTGACTACTTGAAGTTACAACAGCACTGAAGTGACTTATGACTATTTTTCACACTTATGACCATTGCAGCATCCCCATGGTCACATGATTTATATTCCGCGGCTTCACAACTGATTCACATTTATGACAGTTGCAGAGTTGAGTGGTCACGTGATCACCTTTTGCAACCTTTGACAAGCAGTCAATAGGGAAACCAGATTCACTTTAACAACCCTGTTACTAATTTAACAGCTGCAGTGATTTGGTTAACAAATGTGACAAGAAAAGTCATAAAATGGGGCAAAACTCACTTAACAAATTTCTCACTTGGCAAGATAAATTTTGGGCTCAACTGTGGTTGCAAGTTGAGGACTACCGGTATCTTACATTTCTGTAAAAACAAAACCAGCCTTTCTGTTAAAGTTTCTAACAATTCGTTAAACAAGGGTCTTTTTTATGGCAGGCACATGAAGAAATAAACTGTAGTTCAGAAAAGATCCTTAAAAGCTTTTGTGAACTTATCTATGTCTTCATGTGCCTGCCATAAAAACCCCTTTGTTTAATGAGTTATTTGTACTCAGCTTTGTTTAAAAACTATATCTGAAGCAGGCAAGAAGATGATCATGAGAAAAACCCAGCTATTCACAGTAGTTGGATTGTATCATAATTTATTCTAATCTTAATCTTGACAATTTAGGCTCTAGTGACCAGGTCTTCTGCCCAAGTAGGCATAAACAGACCTACTCAGCAAAGTTTTCGTGGGCAAGTGGTTAAAAACATTCTAAGCTGAAGGCTAATCCTTCCCTCCATCTGGTGCCCTCCAGATGCGACAGGTCTTAACTCTCGTAGGATCATAGCCCAACACATCCGGAAAGCAACAGGTTGGCTCCTTCGGTACTTTTAAAAGGGATCAGTGCTGGCGAAAGTTTATCCAATTTACTTCGAGTCAGAAGCGGCACTGGCTCCCTTCAGGAATGGCACGCAGGCAACTAACACCTGGGATGCTCACAGCTTCTGGCCAAGAGCTCTTTCCCCACCAATGGAGCGAGGCTCCGGCTCTCGTCCCGCTTCCTCAGAGCGTCGCCCGGCTCCTCAAACCGACGGTACCAACGCAGCGAGAGTAGGAAAAAAAAAAGGGGGGGGGAGACTAAGAAGTTCCGAGCGCCTCGCGACGAAGAGTGGGAACTGACTTAACTTCGCCTCCGCCCCCCCCCCCACCTCCGTCCCTCCCTTCGCATTTCGGCACGCGAAGGAAACAAAACGCTCACCTAATCCCAGAAGCAAAGCTCAACAGGCAGACCGGGCGCGCGAGCGGTTCGAGGCACGCGGGAAACCGCTCCAAGGCGTCCCGGAAGTCCTCAAAATCCCACCACCCTCGAACTCAGAAAAGGAAAATAACCCACCCACCGTCCCTCTTTTTTCTCTCCCCCCACCATCCCCCGCCCCCGTTTCTTCCCGAAGCGATGCGCACGCGCACCTTCTCTTTCAGGCGCCCCAGCGAACCCGCTCAGGCTTTGGTTCAAGAAAAAAAGGCGGAGATTAGAAGCGCAGAGACGCGAAGGCTATTGGATTGTGAGGTCACCCAGAAGAGAAGGGCTGCGGCCTTTCGATTGGACGAGAGGAAATGACGCGCTTGCTTTCAAATGGCCTGGGTGATAAGCTTCAATCCTGAGGAAGCGGTGACTGGTGGAAGTTTTGTTAAAATTACAAAAGCACCCTGCGCTCTAATCCCGACTCACAGGAATTTGCCCACAAACAACAGATGTCGGGGGGATAATGGAAGTTATATATTTGAAAGCCGCGAGTTTGGGCAAAGTTGGTATCTAAAATAGCGAAAGCACAATAATTATACTGGAGTTTTCATATCCAATGATCTAAGTGCCAAAGCCCACTGCAACTACATCGCAAAAAAGGCTTTAAGAGTTGTAAACCTAATCTTACCTAGCTTCTTCTCCAGAAACACCACATACTTACCAGAGCTTATAAAACATTTGCTAGACCAATTCTTGAATACAGCTCGCCTGTCTGGAACCCATACCACATTTCAGACATCAATACAATTGAACGTGTCCAGAAATATTTTACAAGAAGAGTTCTCTACTCCTCTGAATACAACAAAATACCTTATGCCACCAGACTTGAAATCTTGGGTTTAGAAAACTTAGAACTCCGCCGCCTCCGACAGGACCTGTGTTTAACTCACAGAATCATCTATTGCAATGTCCTTCCTGTTAAAGACTACTTCAGCTTCAATCACAACAACATAAGAGCAAACAATAGATTTAAACTTAATGTTAACCGCTTCAATCTTGATTGCAGAAAATATGACTTATGTAACAGAGTTGTTAATGCTTGGAACACACTACCTGACTCTGTGGTCTCTTCTCAAAATCCCCAAAGCTTTAACCAAAAACTGTCTACTATTGACCTCACCCCATTCCTAAGAGGTCTGTAAGGGGCATGCATAAGAGCACAAACGTGCCTACCGTTCCTGTCCTATTGTTTCCTTTCATTATATCCAATTAATATAGTTATTACATACTTATGCTTATATATTATATAGTTACTTTCATGCTTATGCTTATATATACTGTTGTGACAAAATAAATAAATAATAAATATTTGTTCCTCCTGCAAGGTTGCATGGAATCGGCCTTGATGCTATTTACCATGGGACAGAAGTACCGTTAATAGACTTGCTAATTGATTTTGATAGAGAAACACTCTAGGGCAAGGGTCTCCAACCTTGTCAACTTTAAGACTTGTGGACTTCAACTCCCAGAATTCCTCAGCCAGTTTTGCTAGCTGAGGGATTCTGGGAGTTGAAGTCCACAAGTCTTAAAGTTGACAAGGTTGGTGACCCCTGCTCTAGGGCAAGATGGAAAGTGATTCAGATACAATGCAGTATTACTCTGCAGAGCCTTGCATTAAAGAGGTTGACTCAGACTTCCAACCTTCCGAGGTCGGTAAAATGAGGACCCAGATTGCTGGAGGGGGGCAATATGTTGGCTGTAAACCATTTAGAGGGCTGTAAAAGCACTATGAAGACGTAAGTCTTAAATGCTAGTGCTATATATCGCATTGCCTTGTATAGCAGCTAGCAATTGACTTCCAGCAATGTAATGAGGGCCCAGTTCCTCAGCTGTTGAGACTAAATCCCTTCCAGTTTACCTTATAAAGAAAACAGTGTGGCACACTTTGTTTTGAAGCTAATCTGTTCCTCAGCCTCTATGTGTGATGTGCTGTCACAGGGGGTGTGTGTGTGTGTCTGATCTTATTATATTAATTTATTTGATTCTTTTTACTAGATTTATTGTTTTAAATGAGGTTTTATAGTCTGCAAGCTGCCTTGAGTCACCATGTGCAAATAGACAGCAATATAAATTCAATAAATATGTAATTCTTTGGATTTTTCCTCCCAGGTATATACACCGGCAGGTGATTTATGGAGATTCTCAATCATCCAGTTCATGGTTGCCCCAAAGGTGCTTTTTCCGTAAGGCAACTGGACTTTTTCTTAGGTTTTTTTTCCTTTGAAAACATTTTACTTCTCACCCACTTCTGAAAAAAATATAACTGAGGAAACTTTTTGGAAGAGAAGCAAAATGTTTTCAAAGCAAAAAAAAGTCCAGTTGCCTTTCCGAAAAAGCACATTTGTGACGCTGGCAGGATTCTTACTATTGAATCAAAGCAAAACAAGTCCCATTATGGTTTACTAGATATGAAGTCCCAGTCAGACTTAAAAATGCCACATATATTTCTCTCAGGAATGCAAAGTACTGGATCACAGCAAAGAAAGGCTTTTATATCTCTTTCCTATTTACTAATTGTCTAGATTAGGGGTGTCAAACTCAAGGCCCAGAGGCTGGATCCGGCCCACAGGGTGCTTAGATCTCGCCTGCAGCCCCATCCCCTGGAAATAGTGAAGGACCGGACAGCAGTGCCTCTGCCAGCAAAAAGCTCCATTTTCGCTGGTAGAAAATTGCAAGAGGCCGTCTCAGCTGAGAACAGAGCTCATGAGGGCCACATGTGGCCCCCCCAAGTTCCGTTTTCATTAGCAGAGGGTTTTAGGAGGCCATTGCAGCCAAAAACGGAGCTCAGGAGCCCATTTTCACTGGCAGAGCACTCGGGACACCACAGGTACCCCCCAACACAAGTGCCATGCTGGTCACGCCCACCGTGGCCCCCCAAGTTCAAACACAAACCTGATGTGGCCCTCAATGAAATCATGTTTGACACCTCTAGTCTAAATTTTCCCTGTCTAATATAGCAGTCCCATTACTCTCACTTGTCACCCCTCTCTACATGAAAGTTTTCTATCACCTCCTGGCAATTTCTTTTTTCAAACATGTCACTGGCCATTAAGATAAGACAGATAAATAATAAACAAAAATAAACAAAATCTTTAGTTAAGGTACGCAATCATTTCCCAAATTTTACTTATACTTTTTTAAGTAAATGAAGGCAACACACTAGATACTTTCTCGATGTTTTATTGACTTATTTTCATATAACTGTAGTGGATATCATTATACAATGAGAACATTTACACAAACAACAAATATTCTTATTTTGTTGTAAGGATGTGTACTTTATTTTTGAAGACTATTTCAGGAAATTGCTAAAGATGGAAAAAATGTAAGAAATCTGATGACCTAAAAGATTCTTATGCTAAAAATGTAGTTTTTAATTTACTTCTATACCATAGGGAAGCTTTTCTCCATCTGTATTTAATTTTAAGAAATTATTCTCAAATAATACAAAGTGAATTACTAACAGTTTACAAATTGAATATTTTTAAATGATAAAATACTGTTTCACATAATTTATCCTGAACGCTGCATTAGATTGTTTAGAGTTAATAGTAGAGAACTAGTTTTTATTATCTGTGGAACTAAGCATAGTAAATTTGAAATATTGTAGTTCACATTACAGATCATGCCTTTAAAAACCCATTCTGAATTATAGTTGGAAAAAATGTAAACAAAAAAACAAAAAACAAAAACCCGAACAGCCAAAAGAAATAAATTTTTTAAAGCATGTGAGTTAGATTTTAATACAGCTTTAAATATGCATCAAACCCCTTCGTGTTCACGTAAGAGCTTAAGAGGTCGAGAAATATATCGTCTGCGATGGTGAGGATACTGGATATTGGCAGTGTCAGCATCGCAAGAGTGTTCTATCAGAGGAGGAAGAGGAGGAGGAGGAGGTGGTGGTGGTAAGAGCTGGGCATAACTGGACCACCTTGATCCAGCCCATGGGGAATCCAGAGGGGGAAAAAAATACCTGAAAACAATTCAGACAGGAACACCACACAGAAGGGAAAAACAGAAAGAATAGTGGTAAATACAAAAACCAGAGAGGAAAGACACATGCTGGGACAAAATGAAAGAAACAAAACCATGTTCTCAGCTCAAGTTATTATTTTTTAAAGTCTAGAAACTATTCCGAAGGAAAATTATCATATTAGGCAATAGAAAATATTCCTTAAATTCATTGTAAAATGAATATACTACATGTAAATTAACTGATCGTGAACTATTGCATGCCTTCTCATTTATTCCTACAAATCATGCTGTTTTAATGCAATTACAGAAAAACAGACACAAATTATATATCCAGATTGGTCTGCTCATTTGCATCCAATTTAGATCAACTCTACTCAGATGAATACATCAAACTTAAAGATAAAAACATAGTTTTACAATGTTATTTTTTCACAATATACAAAGTTGTTCTTTTTCCATCGCAATAACAGTTTGTGTCCTTATATACATCTCTCTGGAAAAAACACAAGATAATCAAAACTTCTAAATTAATGGATTAAAAGATCATTCCATACTACTTATGACTTACCCGTAATAGAAGAAAACTTTGTAATCTTTACAATCTTTGGAAATGTACATAAATTTACAGAACAGAAAAGTTAGTAAATTTTGAGACAAGACATATTTAAAGCCACACTGACATGCCACTATGTAAAACAAGGCATTAATTGAATGTTTGCCCTAGGACATCACTTCGGTTTATTTTAAGGCAATAACTGCACTGCACAGAGCAAGGTGTAAATACTGAGCAATGCAGGAACTGGTTGGGGTCACAAGAGGATAACTCCCATACCAAATTAATAATACCATAGAACAAACATTCATTTGGACTAGATTTCCATCACAAAACCAATAAGATGAAATCTTACTAATTATTGCATGGATTCATGCTACTATAACATGCAATTATCAGGTATGTTCAGATCATTCTTATCAAGACAACAAAAATATGTTACTAACAGTTACTAGTTTCTAATAGTTTTGTGATTTTCATCTGAAGTAGTTCTGAAATACCAAATTTGATATCAACTCTACAGTTGCCAAATTACAATGTGCCCACACTGTTTATGACTAATTGTATACTACAATCCATTAGCAAAACTAATTGTTAAGAGTCTATGTGAACACTTCAAAAAGCCAAACAAAGTTAAAAGAATCAAAACAATTTTAATGAAAAAGTTACTCCAATTGTTTTACATTAAGGATTTATCTCCTAACAAGCTGAGAATGCAAGGACAATAATCCTCTTTACATTAATGAATTCCGTCTTTCTCTCGCAACATGTCTTTTTGAGAAATGGAATCCATAAGAGAATCCTGTTACTTTTTTTGTTACAGATTCCAACAAGATCATACTGTGCTGGCTAGTAGAGTACACATGTAGCATTTTTTTAAAAAGTGATTTGATTTGCATTTAGTAGTAGACAGATTGCTGGTGTCTTTAGAAGAGGTCAGACGTCGATGGGGAGGGGGAAAATATCGCTTTCCATTCCTGTGTGCATGCAACAAGCAGTAAAACAGCAAAGTTACTCCAGTTAGCTTGGTATCAGCTGTGCTTTCTGTTAAAAAGGACATAATACAAATGGGGAAAGGAAAATGCATAACAATTTTAGACACACCTGGTTATAAGCACAATAAGAATACTGTAAAGCAGTAGTTGGTAGGTTGATTAATTCTCCAATCACTTTTCAAACATCACTTTTATGTTAAGTATAAAATAATTACTTTGATCTTCTCACGTTAGTAGTGTTACTTGAATTGATTAACAAAGTACCAAAACATTGTGCCATAGAGCCAATAAAGTACCCATCAACTTGTTTCTAAAAGCTAGAATTTACATTCTTGTTCTCATAAAATCTTTAAGAAATAAATTACATGTAGCTGGTTTTGTTCTACTTTCAAACTGCTATCAAAAAGTAAGATTATTTTCAGGTGATTTTTTTTTTTATAAGTGTTCTTATTTCTGAACCTGAAATCATGATTTGAAATGAGACCTTTGCACAATGGGAAATATAAACAAGATCTTGCTTAATTTAAACTGGTAGTAAGGCTGGTAAGTTTAATAAGTACAAGGACAAAAGGTGAAAATGTCTTAAGAGTTTGTTCCATTACGAAGTTTTTATTTTTTCTTATTTTTCTTATGGAAATATATACAAAATATATTTACTAGCTATGCTGAATAATTACAGCCCCAGTACTTCTTCAGGCTCATAAGCAGTTGTTAGGTACTTTTATTTTTCTCTTTCCTCATGTTTGATCAACCACCATCATTGTGACATAATATACCTCAAGGTATCCTATAGCTAAAGTATAGAAATGTTACTAATTGCTGGTATATAAACTATACCAATTTTTTTATATCTCTTCTGTTTGTCACCTGCCCTTTTCCAAAATCCAATTGAGAAAGCAAATATAAGGAAAATTGTATATATTAGAACAAAAAATTATGAAATATGGATGTATTTATCTAAAGAAGTGCAGTTATATTTTCTGAATGCATAGAAAATTGCCCAGTCCCTTGGCTTCATCCAAAGACATATGCTATATTTAACAATACCTTGATTTTATAAAATATCTCCTCCTGTATTTGTATTAAAATGGCAATAAATCTATCAGATGTGATTTGTACTGTAACAATCAATGTAGCTATTATAGCTATATTCCATTCCAATGGCATCTTAGTAAGTCAATGACAATTCACGTATTGAAAGTATTTAAACAAATTGATTCTCAGGTAAAGAACAGAACTGAAGAAAGATCTATGAACTATGAAATCAAAGGATCAAGCCATTCCTGCAAGTGAAGAGACATGTTACCACCGGAGATATTGTGGAGTCTTCAAGTCCAATTAGCCTTGGTAAATCTTCTTCTCCGAATTTATCCAATGGTCCCTTCAAACCACCCAAGCTATTGGCTATTATATCATCTAATGAATTCCGCATTTAATTATATGTTGTGTGAAGAATTCATTCTTTCATCTGCACTAAATCTCCTTTCAGTTATCCAGCCAATGTCAGAATAACCCATTTTAATGCTTTAGAAGGAAGAGAAAAATCTCCCTGCCCATTTCCTTTACATCTTGTATAATTTTACCCACCCTGATCCTGTCCTTCTAAGTTGCCCTTTTTCAAGCAAAAGAATCCTAGACCTCCTTTCCTTGTACAGTACTTGTTTGAATTGCTTGATCATTTTTGATCACTTTCTACATCTTTTCCAGCCCTGACATTTCATTTCAAACCTGATGGCCCAGAATGCAGCTAGAGCATAGATTTGAAGCTAGCTTTTAAAAGGCTGACAAATTTTATTTTCTCTCCCTTCAAGATGTTTAGTTTGGATTTTGGTTGAAAGATAGCAAGGTAATTAGTAGTCAATTATAGGAAAATGAGATAATTATTGTAAAGAAATAGAGTGAATAGTGCTTCCTATCCCCACCTATTATAGATTATTTCATATCAGCATTTGAAATAGAAGATGAATGATAAATGAAAGCAAGCTTGTTCATATTTTGTCCATTGTGTATATTAGAACACATCTGGATAGAACAAGCATAACTGAACAACTGAAGTGATTTTTGTAATTAAACAATACGTATAAAAATGATAGACATAGTCAAGTTTTTAGTGAGGATCGAATCAGATAATTAAGAACTAAGAATGTGAAGCTCTCATAAAAAAAAAACATACCTGCCAACCGATGTTCCATTAACTGAATTCTGGAGAGTTGAAGTTGCTGTGCCAACAGGAGCATTAAAAACTCCCTGCTGTGTGGAACTAGCATTGACTGGACTTCCATTGCCTTTCAGTATTCCAGTGCACTTCCAGTTATCCATATAATTAGCTAAATGGAAATAATCAAATCCCATTTGAATTTTTACCAAAAAGTTCTACTTACATAGTTACAGTTAAAATACAGGCTGTCTGGGAAATGTTGGGAGTTGAATATATCGAATATTCAGATTATAATTATCCAATAGAGTAGAAATAAAAGAATTAAATTTGCCATGGGAAAAATCTCAGCCTAATAATTAATGAATATCAATTTACTGAGTTAATGACTCTTAAAATGAAATTTAAGAGAATGCTCATAGACCATAAATAGAAGTTTGAGGCATTGAGCAAGGATTACTGCTGTTGGAAAAGGGATGCTTTTGCCATCATTGGCCTCAGCATGAACTGGCAATCATCTATACCAGGCCTGCACAATTGGCCTGCCAGCATTTTTTAAAAAGTCAGTAAATTCACTGTTCCTGCTCCCAAAGATATAGCATTATTAAGATTGGCTACACCAACAGACTCTTGCAAGTCTGACTGCATTTCCTTCCCTCCTTTATATTGCAGAAAGTTGTCTGGAAGTCAATCTGAATCCCTTCCTCCTCAAAGCATGCTTTTGCACATATTGTTATCTTAATATTTTTTTGATAATTTCTCCATGGTCATCACCTTTGCATCTTATTTATCTTTGGATGGACCACAACTCATTAATAAATGCTTCAGGTTGCATTACTATACTATCCAATTCCATTGTTTCTAACTTCCGAAGCAAAGATGTTCCACAGAGCAGAGGCTGCTGCAGAAAAAGCTTATCTTCTAGTCCCTGTCAGCCAACATTCTTTGGTTAAAGGGATCTGGAGCATGCTCATCCTATTTGATCTTGTTATGGGTAGAAACTCTGGAAAAAAAGGTGATCCCTCAGGAACCCTGGTCCCAAGCCATGTAGGGTTTTATAGGTATTCACCAGCATCTTGAATTGCACCCAGAAACACACTGCAAAATGTGGCAGCATAGGCAGTTATGTGTGCCCCTAGAATGCCACATATTGCATCTCTGTTCCATGAGCTGCAATGGCTGCCAATTAGCTTCCAGCTACAATTCAAGGTGCTGATGTTGACCTTCATGGCATGGACCAGATTGCAATTACATCAACAGATCCTACCACAGCAGAAGAAATATGCTGTGGGTTCCATCTGCTAAGGAATTATATCTAGCAGGATACAGGAGATGGCATTTCTGCCATGGCCCCTGTTCTGTGTAGCATTATCTCCCCCTCTCCCACCCAAGGTGAGAATGGACTTTTCTCTGCCATCCTTCCAGAAATCTCTCAAAAATTGAATATATCAACAGGCTTGGTGGTCTCAAGGGAATGATGATATACTGAGGTATGTTTGAAATATCCAATGCTCCGACTTAGCCTTTTTAAAATAATCAGACAACACTGTCTGATTGTACTGTGTTTAAATATTTTATTTTATAGTTTTACTGTATGCTTGTGTCGCCTCGATGAGATGAGTGAGGCAGGAAAGGGAGGGAGGGAGGAAGGAAAGAAGGAAGAAAGGAAGATGCTTACCCTTCCAAAGCCTTACACATCCATCATCACCTGAAGATGCAAGTACTGTGCCGGTTATATTCCAGCTCACACGCCAGACTTGGGAATTATGATGATCAAACTGCGCCACTAACTGAACTTCAAATTTTGTCAAACCAGATGAAGTACTCAGTTCTTTTCTATTAAAAAAAGTACACATCTGAATTGTAGTTTAGTCTACTCAATACATGCTACTTTTAAAAAATACG
The DNA here is from genome assembly GCF_028640845.1 of Ahaetulla prasina. NCBI lineage: Eukaryota > Metazoa > Chordata > Lepidosauria > Squamata > Colubridae > Ahaetulla > Ahaetulla prasina. Next base: position 63,028,891 of record NC_080541.1, on the reverse strand, counting down.
TTGTTTCATTTTAATATATTAATAATAAAGAAATCATTTGAAAATATCAGAGTAAAACACTGAATAGAACTGCATTTTCCCTTTATGGCCTGCAACAAAATAATTATTAAAGAGCTAATTGCTAAATAAAATTACTATGGGTAATTACTAGATTATCTCATCCTTGAGAACAAAGTTATGCACAAATGTTTTATATTAAAGGACTTGCTTGAAAAACTTACCTTAGGGGTTTTAATGTGAATATTCGTACATCTTTGGTAGCTACTGCCAATATATGGAATGATCTTCCAAGGTTTGGAGCAAAGGCAATGTCATGCACAGGATCTGTGACTGTCATAAGGGTTTCCGCTTTTGCATACTTCCTGAGTAACATATAAACAGAGTATTTATTCTCTTATATAACATACATTATAGTCCAGAGTTTCCTTTCTGAAAAAAAATAAGCATTAACCAAATTCTTTCACGTAAGCTTAATTTTTAATTCTACTTAAGACTTTACGCCAGATTTGATTTTTAAAGCCGATCCCAACTAGTATAAATAGAATAATGAACAAATCTTAACTAATTTTGGGAACTATGATGGAGGACCGCTGTTTATGAAAGGGCATTTCTTGGCTGTATGGTTAACTAGCCAAGTATCTTCACTGCCATGTATATCTATTTTGAATGTTTCTAATGTTTTTCTGGCTTTAAAATATTTTTAGTATTTTATATTTTTTTGAATTGTAAGCTGCCCAGTCATTTACTGAGATGGGCGACTATAGAAATAGAATGGAATGGAATAGAATGGAATGAATGAACGCTCATATAATTGTATTCGTAGAATTTTTTAATTTGGATTCTCATTATAGCTATACTATAAAACCAAAAACATATCAAGAACTAATGCATGCTAACCATTTAATATATTTCATTCCCAAATGCCATTTTAGTAATTTTATTCATACTTCAATGTTTCAGCAATATCATCACACATTTAATTATAATAGCTGTTTTTTCCTCTCACCTGGTATTTTCATTGTATTCATATATCTGTACTTTAGCCAGTATATTAGGACTACCATCATCACTTCCTACAGCTATCATAGGAGCATGGGCACGAGAACTACAATTAAAAATAAAATATGTTTAGACAACATTTGTAACAATTAGAACTATAAAAGAATTAGTCTAAAACAACTGTGGATAATAAATCCAAAATTCTCCCTGTGTTATTCATAGCTTAAGTTCATATACAAGAATGAAATTCAATGTTTTTTTCTTAGTAGTACATTAGGAAATACTTTTGATTGAAAATAACTTTTCAAAACCTTAGTTACTTACATCTCTGCTAACTGATCCTTCAATTATAAATCCAAATTTTCTTCCAATTCTAATATCTCTATACTAAAAACTATAATTTTATATGCCAATTGCAGAAAAAGATGCATATTAATTAGTTTCGAATTAAGAGAGATTTTTTTCATGATTCAGTAGTTTTTCTAAAGAATTAATAACTTACCTTGAAGGATTCCAAGAAATACAACTGCAGCTTAATTTACATGAAATTTCATGCTGAAGTGACCACTGACTAAGATTCATAACATCCGGAGCTTCATATATTCTAACAACTCCATCTGCTGAACATGTAGCTAACATGAGACCCATATGTTTGGGAGCAAATTTGACATCTGTAACTGATGTCCTACTATCAACCAAAGTAGTCCTCTTTACCTAAAAATACAGCAGTTATAAGAAAATTATTAATAGATTATTAGAAGTATGGTTATTATTGCACATATAATTTATAGTGTTAAAAAAACAGATATTTTGTATTAGAAATCTTTATTGCTACAAAGTTACAAAGAACAATATATGATTGCTTAATATTTCAAAATGGCTTATAGAAATATATTATTCCCAAAGAGGAAAAAACGTGTGCTAGAAACAAAACTGAATATTAAGGGATCTCTTGAAAAATAAAATTCTGATCCATTTTTAAGAAGTAAATTGGGAAGCCAGCAGAGGCTTCCCTTTGGCACACAAACTGAATTACATACCACAACCAGTAGGTCAACTGAGTGGGGCTGGGATAAGGAATGGCAACCAAAAAGGCAGCGATGGGGGATACACTGGACTGAATGCTGCAGTCATAAACATGGACCAAATTGTTACCACATTAATGCAAGAGCACTGCTACAGCTAAAACTTTGAGAACTGGCCATAAACTCAATTCATTCAGCACCACTGTAAATGGTTGTTGAACAAATGGTTAAGTAACAACCAACTGTGTAAAAAAACAAAATTCTGCTATGATTTTGGTTTCAATTCTAACTTCTTGCATAAATGAAAGATGTACAGATCATAGTGATTTATAATGGAATTTTGCAAAGAGAAAAACGAAAGAAAATGACAAATATAAAATCCATCTGTTAAATTTGAATATTTTGTTTGCTAAATTTTACTGTTATCAAGGCTATAAATTCTAAATATTCCAAACTAATATTCCAAATTTTTCCAAACTTACCCAGTGACTTTGTCCTCGAAGTTTATCATTTGATTCTCCTACTATTTCTTCCCAAACAGCAGCTGTTCTATCAAAAGAGCAAGAAGCCAAGACCTGTCCAAATTCCGGATGAGCCCATGTCACACGCCACACAGATCCACTGTGTGTCTGCAGAATTAAGATAAATTAAAATTACAGTGAATGAATTAGTGCTTTGATCTAACCATGTTAATTTAGTAGCCATTATTCCTCTATGTTACAAATAAATGTAATTGCAAAAGGAAGAATTGGAACCATCATCTTAGAATTTTATAGCAATAATTAAGCAAAGTGGTGAGCAAAAGAGAAAACAAAGATAAAAAGACAGCAATAATAGATTATGCATCTAGGCCCATGGTGGCAAACCTATGGCACGTTTGCCAGTGTGGCACGCAGCGCCCTCTCTGTGGGCACGCAAGCTGTCGCCCCAGCTCAATTCTGCCGCACATGTGTGCAAGCCTCCCACCAGCCAGCTGGTCTTCAGGTCTCTATCGTGTATGCACAAGGGGTGGGCACATGCACAAGGGGCCGGGCACATACAAGGGCGCGCAGGCGCGAATTGCATTTTGGGGGTTTTCACACGCACTTTAGGCACTCGGTCCAGAAAAGGTTAGCCATCACTGATCTAGGCTATACATCGTCAATGAAAAATAGGCTACATGTTTTGTTTGAAGACATTATAGGAGACAGAAGAAAGATGTATCAAGGAAGAACAGAGGTCTCGTATTATGGTAGAAGCTTTTGCCTTCCCTAAGCTGTGGCATGCAAAAGATCCACTAATATCTGAATGCTTAGTTGTATATGGACGCAAGTAAGCAAAGGTAGAATCTTCATGGAGCTAGGAATTCTAGCAATGGCCATATTTTCTATCAGCCAAATCAATGGAAGCTTTTGTTATAAAGATTCTAAATATGAGAAATGTGATCTTATATGGCAAATCCAAAAAAATATAAGGTTTCAAGGTAGAAATTCAGCACCATGACTTTGGTGAAATGAAACTTTTCATCACAGAGGTTGGCCCAGCATTTAAAACAAAACAACCTGTAATGGGAACAAGCAATGTGCCTGTGGCCACTAGCAAACCTGCACACAACGCATAAGCCAGGCTCCTTACTTTGTCGGCTGTAGTATCTATAGCACTAAAGAGAAAGCAAGGAATACCAATTGCCCTATTGGTAAATGGTCATATCCCTCATGCAGGCAATATTGTGAAAATGCAAGCTGTAATAATGGCAGCCACGATGTAAACGCTCCTAAAACATATTCTTAAAATTCTATTTGTACCCACTAGTCCAAAAATTAAGATGGGCAATTTTCAATATCCACAGCCAAATAGATCACCCAGATTCAACAAAACCACTTTCAGGAATGCAGTTGCACCCAAAAACATAGAGCCACCTGAATAAAATCAGGACAGGCCATGCCAGAACTGAGTCAAAACTGTTTAAGTGGGGAATAGCCAAGAGCCCACAATGTGACTGTGGTGCACTGGAACAAACTATAACACATACAGTTCTCCTCAGGAAATTTCAAGACGCCTGGGATGATCACATTGCAGTTACACCAGAAGCAATATATCTTTCTTATATATTGAACTATAACATCTATCCCATTGCAATTCTATGGCTCCATATTATGATGATTTTATTATGGTTTTATCTTAATTTAATATTTATCTCCTGTATTGTATTGTTCACATATATAGGTAGTCCTCAACTTACAACAGCTCATTTTGTGACTGTTCAAAGTTACAAAGGCACTGAAAAAATTACTTAAGACCACTTTTCATATTTACGACAATTGCAGCATCCCCATGGTCTCACGATAAAAATTCAGAAGCTGGGGAACTGAATCATATTTATGAAAGTTAGAGTCCCAGGGTCATGTCATCATCTTTTACAACCCTTTGACAAGCAAAGTCAATGGGGAAGCCAGCTTCACTTAACAACCATGTTACTAACTTAACTGCAGTGATTCATTTAACAACTGTGGAAAGAAAGGTCATAAAATGGGGGGAAACTCCCTTAATAAATGTCTCACAACAGAAATTTTGGGCTTGTGATTATAAATCAGATGTGTCAAACTCAATTTCATTGAGGGCCGCATCAGGGTTGTGTTTGACCTGGGGGGAGGCTGTGGATGTGGCCAGGGTGCTCTGTGGCCAGCTCAACATCACCTGTGGTGGCCTGAGTGCTCTGCCAGCAAAAATGGAGCTTGGGAAGACTACGCGAGGCCCTTCCAAGCTCCGTTTTCACTGGCAGAGGCACCATGGGTCAGTCCTTTACTGTTTCCAGGGCGGCCCCACGGGCCAGATCTAAGCACCCCCTGAGTCGGATCCAGCCTTGAGTTTGACACTCCTGTTATAAGTACAGGAACCCCTGTATATATTTGTTGATGCTTTAGTTAAACCATATTTGTATATCAGTGATTGCATGATTTCGGTAGATACTATATGATAAATTAATAAGCCCAAAAATTCTGCATCTGTGTTTAATATTATCCCAAAAAACTGCAATCTTAAACACATTTACAAAGATGTGAGTTCTATGTGAGTATTGCAGTTGCAAAAACTTGGATGTACAAGATGATAGCAAAGTGTTGAGAGTTTCTGTATGTCTTTGTTTCCTTCTTCTGATCCTCCAGATTTTTGCAGGTCAGACCTAGTAGTCCTAGTCCCACTGAGAACAAAGAAAATTACCTTTACGTAGGCATCAACAGAATTTTAGAACTAATTGTTTTCCTTTGTTAAGGTTTTACATGTCAACTAATAGTCTATATAACACTAAATTATTTTAGATACAAATTCTTACCTTCCAACTGGCAGTACAATGCCATTCTCCATTTTCACCTTTGTCCCAAACCTAGTAAGGCAAACATGTTTCATTTAAAATGAAGACATGTATGATTCTTTATAACAGTTCTTATAGAAAAATCTTATCAGAAAAAGACTCCTCAAGCACTTCAACTAGATCCTAGGTCACATATAAGACAAATAAGAATCTTCGCATATTCTTAATAGGTACAAAAAAACCATAATCAAGTTCATAGGTTTTTCCTTCCAAACAAACAATCCTGTGATTAAGAAGTAAATCAAAACAATATCTACCCATGTTCAGCTTCTTAATAATTCTGCAACTATTTAACTATAGTATAACAATTTGTGGCTATTTAAACCTCTCCAATTACAAAAATGAATTTGGGTTTCTGATCACAGGAACATTTTGTGACTTACTTTTGTTTTGTTATCTAGAAAATATCTTTGAACTAAGGACATAAAGGATACCATTAGGGTTTGTTACATATTACACTAAGACTAAGGAAAGAATAAGACTATCCAACTTCTGATTTCCATGTAAAATTTGAGGTTTACGATTCCATCTGAATTTACAAAAACAGACTTTGAAATAAAAATGCATTACAATTTCAAATTCCAATGACTATAAGTACATGGGAACTGCAAAGGAGAGCATGGTTGGTGTGTAAGGGGATAAAATGTCAATGTGCACTTCTTATGTGCACATTGTGAAATGTTTTTACTGTGAAAATATTTACAGACCCCTCACAACCTGGGCATAAACTGTTTCAACTTCCACCCTCAAAATGACGCTATAGAGCACTACACACCAGAACAACTAGACACAGGAACAGTTTTTTCTCAAACGCCCTCACTCTGCTGAACAAATAATTCCCTCAACACTGTCAAACTATTTACTAAATCTGCACTATTAATCTTCTCACCATTCCCATCACCCATCTCCTTCCACTTATGACTTTAACTTTGTTGCTTGTATCCTTACGATTTATACTGATATTGTTTCCTGATTGCTTATTTGTACCCTATGACTATCATTAAGTGTTGTACCTTAGAATTCTTGATGAAGGTATCTTGTCTTTTATGTACACTGAGAGCATAGGCACCAAGACAAATTCCTTGTGTGTCCAATCACACTTGGCCAATAAAAAAATTCTATTCTATTCTATTCTTAATGGTTCCCTTTGTCTTAAGTGCAATAGTAGGTGAATATAATATGCTAGGCTGCAGTTTGCTTAACACTTAAATCACAGTTGGTAAGATTCAAACCTACTAAACCACGAAGAGTGGCTTCCAATTCAAACCGCAAAGGTTGGCTTCGTGCAATGTACCAAACCTAACTGCCGTCAGTTTAGCATGTTTTGCAAACCCAGCCAAAGTGGGCTTATCCTCTACTTATTGAAATGCTGACCTGAATCGTGGTTCTCAACGTTAAGAATTCTGTTATCCTATTCAGACCAACTGCATTTTCTACCAAACTCAAAGGACCCTGTAGAAAAACTGCGACTAGACTGAACGAGCACGTTGACTGACTCATTAATTATTATTTTTTTAAAAAAAGAGTACAGTCTTTCACCCCGAGCCTTCCCCACACCTTAACACTCTGGTCACTAGAGCAAGTGGCCATGCGCCGTCCATGGAAGTCAAAAGAAACATCGTGGATGAGGTCGCGGTGATCAGCTGCGATGCTTCGCGCCACGAACATCCCAGCGGCTTCGCCGTCTCAGTCAAAAAACCGCTTCTTTCCTCAGCAAAATCAGCGAAATCTTCTTTCTCCGCTACCCTCCACGAAAATGAATGCTCTTTCACGCAGCTCAAACAGGCGCGCCCGGCCTCCCAGAATTACGTTACGCGTCGAGCTTTCGCCAAAAGAAAGCGACGAGTCGCTTCCGTCAGTAGCGCTTAAGCTCTTTCCCTTTAGGCGTGGACTTCTACACCCAGAATTCCCTAGTCCCAATCTCGGAATTCTGGGAGTTGAAGTCCAGGCGTCTTAAAGTTGTTGAGGCTAAGAAATACTGCCTCAAACGGAAAGAGACACAGCCCCGGAAGTTTACGAGAGAAATTTAGCAGAAATCGAAGTTCTGGTCAAATCGATCAAGCGCGTGAACTATGGGCCGATAGGGAATGAAGACTTTGGAGTAGCCTTCTAAAAAGCAGCGAATGCCCTGATATTTATTATGTGGCTGAATTAAAGCTGAAAAAATGTCCCGCTACGGATATGCCTGGGAGCAAAAAAAAAAAGTTGATACTACATGGATATATGATTGTGCACGGAGTGTCAAAACTTTGATTCCAGAAAAATTGGATGATGTCAGAGGGGAAATACCATGACTAAACATTGGCATGTTGGGAGACCTGAAAGAGACATTACAATGACAACCAAGGTTATGGTTTTTTCATATAACTGAAAGCTGACCCTTCAGAAAGGTGAAAGAAAATATGCTTTTGAAATGTGGTGCTGGAGAAATTATTGAAAAAATGCTAGGATTCAAGAACAAACGGTGCAGTCTTACATGAACTAAAGCCAGACTACTCACTGGAAGTACTATTGAGGAAGATAAAATTTAAATATTTTGTACACATAATGCAAAGGAAAACGTCACTGCACAAGACCTTGATATTTAGAAAAATGAAAAGCAGTCAAAAGAAGACAGCTGAGGAAACAAACATGAACCTACAATTGACAGATAAAGCCTGGAAAAATTAGTTCATGTCGTCAAGCTTCAGAAGTGACGAATGGCACGCAAAACAGTTTACAAACAATGTGAAACTACAGTTTGAAAAGCAAAAAATTATTCGCCCACCATCAGACTTAAGTTTTAAATGTATACTGTTAAAGATTCCGTTCTGAGGTCTGTTGCTTTTTCTAGAAAAAGCAGCCAAAAAGCCTGATAAGGATTCAACATATTAAACTATAAGTTGCTTATAGTTTACCAAGTAAGTCCACTCCTCTGATTACAACAAAATACCTTATGCCACCAGACTTGAAATACTGGGTTTAGAAAATTTAGAACTACGCCGCCTTCGACATGACCTGAGTTTAACTCATAGAATCATCTGTTACCTTCCTGTTGAAGACTACTTCAGCTTCAATCACAACAGTACACGAGCACACAATAGATTTAAGCTTAATGTGAACAGCTCCAATCTTGATTGCAGAAAATATGACTTCAGTAACAGAGTTAATGCCTGGAATGCACTACCAGACTCTGTGGTCTCTTCCCAAAATCCCCAGAGCTTTAACCAAAAACTATCTACTATTGACCTCACCCCATTCCTAAGAGGTCTGTAAGGGGTGTGCATAAGAGCACCAACGTGCCTACCGTTCCTATCCTAATGTTCTTTGATTGTATACAATTTCATATAGTTATTACATACTTATGGTTATATATATGCTTATATAGTGTATAGTTATTTCATGTTTATGCTTATATATAATGTGATAAATAAAAAAATAAAAATAAGTCCTGCGTTTGTGCAACAGCTTAAGCCATAAACCAACGTTTACAAGCCACTATATTTGCGTTCTTACAATTCAATTTATCCCACATTATTCATAATTCACGAACTCGGGTCGTTGTAATGCAAATGGTGTATGGTCCGTTTCGTAGCTTGAACCTAGCTTAGCTGTGCTTCCATAAAACACGATTCAATCGTGGTTTAGCCCGACGCAAAAACCCAGCCCCCGAAGTCAGCCCACTCCGGGAACTTCCCCACCACACAAAGTGACCAATGACCCAATCCCAGGTACGCTTTCTCTCTTCCCCCTCCTCTCCGACAGCGGGCGGAGTTTTAGCGCTAATCCAGTAGGCGGCCCACGCGCATGCGTCGGCTCCAGAGGAGCCTGCTGTGTATGTGCGCGGTGCGGAAGCTCGTTGAAGGTAACGCGAGCAGCGGAGGGGGCGGGCTCGCTTTCCTCGCCCTGTCAGCAGCCTCCGGGAGGTAGGTGATGAAGTTGCCGATTGCCAGCGGCTCTCCTCCAACCTTCTGGCTATCGCCGCCATTATGTCCGCCATCGCCACGATACAGCAGGAGTTCCAGGAGGTCGACGATGCTAATGACTGGCAGCCCCGCTACTTGGTGAGTGAGGGTGGGGCCGCGGGGGGGGAGGGGGGAGGGAAAGTTTAGCAACTCCCCGGAGGCCGCTTCAAACGGAAGAGGAGAAGAAACCGCCGGGCCCCGACAGGCGTTCTCAGGTACAAGCAGAGACTCGGGGACAGGAGTGCGCATGTCGGGAACTTCAGGAGGGGGCCGCGAGGAGAACGGAGAAGCACTGAGGGCCGAAAGGGAGGCGGGCGAGAGGCTTCTAGCGACGCGCCTTCAGTCGCAGCTTAAGCGGCGGGCAAGGACGGCGAGAGGCAAAGGCTTCAGGCGGCGAGGAAGTTTCGCAAAGCTGAGCTCCTCCCGCTGGTTTGTCCCCAAGTGGTTGTCTTGAGGGATTCCCTGCATATACCAGCTTCTTAACTCTTGGAACGAATACAGGTAGTCCTCGACTTACAGGTAGTCCTCGACTTACGACCACAACGGAGCCCGGCGTTTATGTTGCGAAGCGAGAAAACTGTTCTCCCCCCCCCTCCCGTTTTACAACTTTTCTTGCCACATTTGTTAAGTGAATCGCTGCAGCTGTTAAAATTCGTGACATGGTTGTTAAGCTAATCTGGCTTCGCTTGTCAGAAGGTCACCAAAGATTTATTTATTTTTTATTTATTTTATTTATTAGATTTTTATACCGCCCTTCTCCCGAAGGACTCAGGGCGGTGTACAGCCAAAAGATAAAAACTCAATATATATACAATTAAAACAAAAATTTAAAATAGAGCATATTACAAAAAGGCCGACATTAAAAAATTTAAAAATTTTAAAACCCTAAAACAATAAAACCCCAATTAAAATTTAATAAAACTATTAAGCCAGTCCCGCTTGAATAAATAAGTATGTTTTTAGCTCACGGCGAAAGGTCCGAAGATCAGGCACTTGGCGTAGGTCAGGGGGAAGTTCGTTCCAGAGCGTAGGAGCTCCAACAGAGAAGGCCCTGCCCCTGGGGGCCGCCAGCCGACATTGTTTGGCGGACGGCACCCTGAGAAGACCCTCTCTGTTGATGATCGCATGACCCCCGGGATACGGCAACCATCATAAATATGAACCAGTTATCAAGCATATAAATATGAATATAAATCATGTGACCAGGGGAGAATGAGACGACGGATATAAATATGAAAAATGATTGTAAGTCACTTTTTTCAGTCACTAAATGAACTGTTATAAGTCAAGGACTACCTGTATTTTAACAGGGAATGGGCCATCTAAGAAAAGGTTATTGCCATTGAGGACAATTGCAAGTGATCATAGTGTGATGCGAGATTCTCATAAGGTGAAGTGTATTTTGTGCTCAGTGTTGAGATACCCAGGTTAGAACAAACTTCCTTGATTGCTTTCCAGATGCTTTGGTCAGCCTTAATCCTAGTTTATGGGAAGGGATTGTTGGTTAGGATTAGCATGGAATGAGTTTATTTAAAACAGGAAATATCTCGCTGTAAAGTTGCTTCTTATAACATTAGGATGTTCAAAACAGCAGATGTATGCATTTGCTTGTAGATTTCAATTAGATCCTATTGAATGGACACAAGAGTAGCTAAATGTCAAATTACAATAACAACTTTCCTAAACTTGTATGGCAGACTTGTCACTGAAGTAGGATTGTGAAACCAGGCGTTAACAGTATCTTCTTAGAGTCATATAGTTAACAATTATGCCTATGAAATACTAAAAAAAATAGGTTTTATGTCCTCACAAGAATAATTGGTTGATACTAGTTAGTTGTTAGATTTAAAAGTTAGCAGGTTTAACTGTTCACTAAAGTAATTTTTTTTAAAAAGGAATTAAAAAACTTCCTCTTTTGATAGAACTTTGGGAAAGAGGTTGTGCAGGATGCAGGCATGACCCTAAATGTTAAGCATATAAATATTGAATCTTCATGTCTGTATTAGCCTAAAGAAAAGGATATTCCCCCAAAAGCTGAATAGGAATGAACTAGTGGAATAGTATTAAAAAGGAATACATTTACAATTGAATAGTTGCCTAAACTTTTCCAGAGAGACATCTGTATTGTATTTATATCTATAAATATGATTCTTGGCATTGTGATGGTCTTACATAGGATAATTATCCATATTTTGTAAGTATTCAAGTTTTGGTTGAGTTACCATTTAATCTCATTGCTTACATTGCACACGTAATTGGAGGGGGGGGAAGTATTAGTATTGAGGGTGTGATGCTTTTGTTAGAAAAATTCTCAATGTTCTTTAAGAATTTCATAGGAGTAGAATTGGCAGTGTGTTATATACTAGTTACACTGAATTATAGTTCTTGGCAATTGGACAGGTTAGCTGGAGGTTGTGAAGTTATAGTTCTAAATGACAACTAAGTATTACCTATCTCTGTTGGAAGATTGCAAATATAAATCAGAAAAGATGAATTGGTATCTTCCAGTCAGAACTGTGATGGTAATATTAAAGTGAACACCGGCAGAAATAGTACTAAAGATGACTTATCATAATTCAATCTGAGTTTTTGATGTAAAATAGCAAAAAATTCTAGGAAATATTCGGTTTCAACTAACCATTAGGAGAATCAAGTGGATGTCATTTAAATTATTTAATGCCCTAATCAAGAGGTTTTTTATTGACTTGGGTATACAGTAAACCTTTTATGCTCATGGTTACTGGCACCCTTTCAACATATTAAAATTTTTAATAGAGTCCCTCTATTTTTAATAGAGTCCCATTGTGTAACTTTCTAGTTTCACAATTAATGTGATGAATTTTTACTGCTGCGATTTGCTCCTCCCTGGGGCTTTACATCACCAGGATGCTGAGCCACAGACTGATCGGAACTGAAACTTCAAACTGAAATTTGATTCAGTTTTATAGATAAATCTCAATGATAGTACTTGAAGCACACAATTTTTATGGGTTCTTTTTTTTTTTAAGCATTAGATATTGTCTGTTTTAACCAAAAGTCTAAAAGTAGCTGAGTTGGTAAAAAAATGTTCCTAAAATGTTTGCAATTTGTGAAATACCACAATTGTGCAAGCATAATAAAAATGTGACTGCAATGCAGGCAATCCTGCCTACTTGCATACTCAATATAATATGATTTTAACTAATTTAGGGATCTTATTTGAAATTAGCTATTTTCCATTGGTAAATAAGCAAAGTGCTTTTTAGTTGGGTTTCATGAAATCTTGTGTTAGGAATTCTACTTAACTAGATTATTGAATGTTATGTTAAGAAATTTAGCATATGAGCAGAAGAAGGGATGAAAGAAATTTCTTATGCAGGAAAATCCCTCCCTGGACAAAATTGTAATTATAATGCACAATAATGATGTGTGTTAAACTGAACATGGCTTAATTAGATTGGGGACTCGAGATTATAATTAACCATAAAATTATTTTTTTAATAATTTGTATTGTAGCTATTTAAATTTAGCACCTTCTTAAAAGCTAAGCATGATTTTGAACTTGGAACTTTTGGAACCTGAATGAAATTGTCAAACTCCATTGAGAATCAGTATCTGTATTTGCATATGCTCCCCTGTAATTAACTGAACCATGTTTTAGCCCATTCAGATTTTAATTTCACACACTGGCCATGCCCACGCCCGGTTTAGTGAAGGGAAAAAAGTCCTGATATGTCAAGTGATGACGTGAGTTTGACACCCCTGTCTTAGAAAATACGGACTGAATTCTTAGGCTGGTAGAAAAAATTAAGTTGTTTTTATCACTCTGGTTTGAGTCTTAAATCAACGTATCTCTATATGAATAGCTAAGGGTTGATTTTACATCTCTGTTGTTTAAGCTTTCTGCTATAATTATATAATGTTTTCTAAGGCAAGAGTTGCCTTGTTAGATCAGAACAAAAGACTCCCAAATTGTGAACTCTCTCAAAGAATTATCTGCATGGTGTTCTTACTGAAATCAAGCATAGATGAGGTGAAACAATGGGAAATGGGTATAGGATCTTCCGTGAATGGAAGCTTTTCTATTAATAAAACGTACAGTGTGAAACCAGGTCATTAGCTAAATTTGTTTAAGTATGTCTTCAATCATTTGGCTGGGTTTGCACAACAGTTTTACCACAAATTAATCATACTGGTTAAATTTGCATTACATTCCTTATGGATGGATAAAATATATGTAATGTTAAAAATACTAATTTTATACCTAGTATAATTTTTCTTCTCCTATGCCCACTTTGGATGAACTTAAATTCTAGTTTGAACAGTTTGATTAAGGCATCGGGCTAGCAATTAGGAGATTCTGTGTTCTAGTCCCACTTTAGGCACAAAGCCAGCTGGGTGACCTTGGGCTAGTTACTTTCTCTCAGCTCTGAGGCAATAGCATGCAAATCTTGCCAAGAAAACTATAGGAATCATTTCTCCAATTCATGGACTTGAAAAAAACAGAACTCTAATCTGCAGAAGGAAATTAACATTTGCTTTTCCCATACTGAAAATAACTACTAAACACTGTTACGCTTATACATATGGATCGTTGACATGTTGACAGTGATAATTATAAGAAAATATATATTTGACCAAAATTTACTCAGTTAAAATAGGATTGATTAGTTTTGAATGAGTGTGCTGTGGCAACCTCTCAATGTGTTTCATTTATGGATCAGCCTTCTATGTAAAGCTAATGAGTTAGTTAACAAAAGTATCATTATACAGATAGTCCTCAACTTACAATAGTTCATTTAGTGACCGTTCAAAGTTACAACAGCACTGAAAAAAGTGATTTATGATCATTTTTCACACTTAACACTGTTGCGCAGCATTCCCATGGTCATGTGATCAAAATTCAGACCCTTTGCAACTGACTCATATTTATGATGGTTGCAGTGTCATAGGGTCCTATGATCCACTTTTACAACCTTTTTCCAAGCAAAGTCAATGGAGAAGTCAGATTCACTTAACAACTGTGTTACTAACAATCACTGCAATGATTCACTTAACAACTGTGGCAAGAAAGATTGTAAAATGGGCCAAAATTCACTTAACAAATGTTTCACTTAGCAGTAGAAATTTTGGGTTCAATTGTGATCGTAAGTCAAGGACTACTTGCTGACAAGAGCCCCTGTGATGTACAGGAGTAGTCAGTGTATGAGCTCAGGTTGGATTACTATGAATGCAGTGTTACCTTAACTTTATCCATGTCTTTTAACTACTGCCATATTCAGCTGAATGAGACTTTTTTTTAACAGACCAAATGACTGACTGTATGGTATAAAAAGGAGTGGGTATGAACTCATAAATTCAAGGCCTTTTTCTTATACTATGTGCAATTTTAATGTCATTTTGTTCTTCACAAGGATTTTCCTATTTCATACTTATATGTTTCAGTTGTTAGTAAATTGAGCATAACTTTTTAATCTGCTTTTGGTGGTAGCTTAATAGAAATGTTAAATACTGTGGTATTCTGATTTTTTTCATTTTTAATAACTTATTCAAAATTTATTTTCATTTCTAAAGTACAAATGTGTCTTCCATAAATGCTTATATTGGTGAGGTTATTGATACGATGCCATGGGTCGACAAAATAACTATAAACCCCCCCCCCCCAAAAGGTCAGAATTCTGCTAATGAAACAAACCTACACTAAGCAAAGTAATGTCAAACAGCCATGCATGTAGAAAAATATAAAGGTTTCCTATTTAGGGAAGCTTTAGAGCTCATTAATGTCACACATGATCAGTTCCCCATTCTTGTTCTTGAGTTTTCAATCTTTGAAAAATGAATGAAATAAGTTCATCAAATATCACCAAATATATTAAAAAATATTTTAAAGAATGACTGATTTGTGTAATATCTTTTTAAAAAATCTTTTTTTTCAGACAATTAAGATTTGTTAACTATTGCTATTTTTTCAAGGATATCCGGCATCAATCCAGTGATTATCCTCATAAAGTGGCAAAGTATGCAGAAAACCGGAATCGGAACAGATACAGAGATGTTAGCCCATGTAAGTTAGATTTCATTTACTATAATTCATGTATGTTCAACCTGCAGACTACAGGCCCCATGTGGCCCTGGACAGCTAGTAATGCAGCCCCACTAAATAATAAAAAATAAAGATTTGATAATTTTTGTCTCCTTTAAGATTTATGTTTCATGTTATCTCTATGGAACTCAAGTTAGAGTGGAACTGTATGTAAGACTTCTAAGCAGTATTCTGTCCTGAAACTGATCACAAAGAGGCTGCAGCAGCACTCTGTGATCATATCATGAAATCTACAATAATTTTATATATTAATGTTTCAAATAATTCTAAGATTTTTGTGTATCTGCATCTTTTGTATACAATAAACAGTACCTGAACTTGCCTTAAGAATGTTGAAGTAAGGGATGGGGATATATTCTCTGTCTCCTTTGTTACTTATCATCTCCTTTGGAGCAAACAGTCAGAACTGTATTGTGATAAGTATATTTGATTCTATTAGTTTCTGAGTGTTTTGTGTTTATTAATGTAGTGATGTTTGAATAGAATTAAATTAACTAATAATCTTAAAGAATTGAACAAGTAGAAGCTTGGAAAGTGCAAGAGTTCTCCAATATTTTACTTGGGCTGTAACACTCATTTTGATGTATTTTCAATTTCTTTTTGAATTACTGTTCTATCTTTTGAAGCTGTTGGCCACTCTGAGTGGTATGAAGGTATTAGAAGAGGTAGATACAAATATTTATATAGAATTAAAGGACAAAAGGAGTTATTTGGGCCCCTGAGTACAACTTCTTCTTCTTCTATGCAATCCCCAACAGATAATTGTTCAGTCTCTGTTTAAACTTATTCAGCAGGAGGCCAAGTATCCAGGTAATTGGTTCCACTTATTAACTGCTCTTACTTTTTTCTAACAGTTATTTGTCTCTCCTACATTTCAGTCCATTTGTGTGTTCTCAGTCTCTTTCCCTTAATACGTTAATTTTGAATTCTGTTCTTCTCAAATTTATCTGCATTTTTATCTGCAAATTTAAGTAACATTTACCCACAAAATATTGAACAATATAGGATTCAGGATTTACCTCTAACCACTTAATATGTCTCTCCTCTTTGAAGAAAAAACGGAAATGATATTTGAGCTAGCAATGTGTTTTGTTCCCATGCTATGCAGCCCACACACAACGGGCTTGCTTTTTAGATTGCTTTGGAATACAGGTAGTCCTCGACTTATAACAGTTCATTTAGTGACTGTTCAAAGTTACAGTGACACTGACTTATGACTGTTTTTCACAGTTATGACCATTGCAGCATCCCCATGATCATGTGGTCAAAATTCAGATGCTTGGCAACTGGTTCATATTTCTGACTGTTGCTCTGACCCAGGATGATATGATACCCTTTTGCGATCTTCTGACAAGCAAAATCAATGAGGAAGCCAGATTCACTTAACAGCCGGGTTACTGACTTAGCAACTGCGATGACTCACTTAACAACTGAGGCAAGAAAGGTCATAAAATGGGACAAAACACACTTAACAAATGTCTCAACAACAGAAAGTATGGGCTCAACTGTGGTGGTAACTCAAGGACTACCTGTATTTCCATTGAATTCTTTGCTGGAATCAAGAGGTATTCTCTCCATAACATTTCTGCAATCTACTAAGCTAATCAAAAGGTGAAATAAAATAAGTCACATATTCATCCATGGTGACTTCTGGTAATTATTGCATTGCTTTGTAGCTGCTTATGGGTTGATCCCTTTATGAAAAGCTTTAAAATCTTTCCTGGTATCAGTATCAGGCTGACTGATCTGTAATCCCCCTGACTAACTTACTTCCCATTTTGAAGTCAAGGACAAAGTCAGTTTTAGCATTCTTGACACAATCTCTACAATTCGAAGTTACTTGCAAATATTTTTCTTTGGTGATCTGACCATTTTTCTATTCCATGTTTATATTTCCCTTTCTGGATTCTCACTATAATTTTTTTTAAAAAAATGCTGTACATATTTTCTGTTATATTATTTAGTTTCTAAATGAGGATTGTAGGGGACATAAATTTGTGGTTGTTCCACTGAAACAAAGGATTGGATCTATTCTGTCTGAGATAAACTACTGAAAGCATAACTTTCTACATTTGATTATTTAAAAACTAGACAGTCCCCCCCCCAAAAAAAATAGCAAAGTTATGGATTAAGCAATAATCAAATCAATACAGCAAATTTCTCATAATCACCTGGCTGAAGTGTTAGCCCTTGGTCAGAACACTAAGGAGTTTGTGAATCAGGGAAGTGTGTTGTTGTTGTTTTGTATATGTGTGTGGGTTTTTTTTTGGTTTAATAATTTCCTAAACAAAGGAAATACATCTTTCCTTGAAAAAGATCAGTTTTCAAAAGTTCTTGAATGTTTGACTTACAGGAACTGTTGAAAAAAACACTCTTTTAAAGAGAAAGGGCCCTTTCTCTTTCACTGGGTAGTGTTGGTA
The DNA here is from genome assembly GCF_028640845.1 of Ahaetulla prasina. Lineage (NCBI taxonomy): Eukaryota > Metazoa > Chordata > Lepidosauria > Squamata > Colubridae > Ahaetulla > Ahaetulla prasina. Next base: position 63,011,072 of record NC_080541.1, on the reverse strand, counting down.
TCTCTTCATTATCTATATGGGGTTTTGTGTATGTAGAACAGAAGATTGACAAAATATAGAGAAATCTTGTTCATTGACATTGATAAAACAAAACATAATGAAGCAATTCTGTGCTATATGAAATCAAACAGGAACTTCTTGGTGATTCATTGGTTAAAACTATACTTGCTGACATCATATTTCCGAGAACATTAGTACCAGTATCTGTGATTTACTATAACAAGGTCTTAAGTTTTTCCTGTTGGCAAATGTTATCTAGTATTTACAAAAGCTTTGGTTTCTATTCAGTAGAAACATTTAAGTTCCAATAAATTGAGATACTAAACAAGAAACTTAATCATTCATTTTGAAACAGTTGAAGTTGAAGGAAACACTATTTAAAGTTTGAATATTATTTTAGTGTATTCTGAAGCTATCATAACCTCAATGTTACAGATTATCTTTATTTGATTTTCCTAACTAGACATAACATGTTTTCAATAGTTTCTGTACATATATTTTTAACATAAGGCTAAATTTTCTGTTTATGTCTACTGTCTGCAGTGAAGGAAAAGGCAGTGTCTTTGACATTCTTGATAAAGTAGTTATCTAAAACACTTGAAAGTGACTTTTAAAGCATATTTCTTTATTGTGAAGTATAAATGCTGACACATAAACTTATATAAAATCAAATTGAGAACTAAACCAGTGATAGGAAGACTAGGGTGATGTTCTTGGTTCTCTGTTTTGAACTATATATCATATTTTATTTAGATTTATACATCCTCTTAACTCTTATAATTTGTAATTCTAGTGTCAGTTCATGGGTTCTAAACTTGAAATCCAAATGAAATGATTTTAACTGTTAAAAGAACTATGCACAGCCTAAGCATGGAACTTAATATTTCTTGATTCATTTTTAACATGTTATGATTTAAGGCATAGCATATTTTAAGATAGATTTTGTGTCTGTCACAGATTAAGAAACAAAGAAAGAAATAATTTATACTGTAGTTATTCTGGACTTGCAAATAGTTCTTTGGAAATTGGATTACTAAATTAATTAATTAATTTTTAATTAATTAAAAATTACTAAAATTAATCAACTTATAAATTGAAATATTTCCTTGAAGGGCTAATGCATTCTGCCATTTAAATTTTACCAAGTGGAGTAAAATTTAAAAAGGTGAAATTCAAATTTTCACTCAGTTCACTCAATTCATATTGTATGTGTTAACTTATAATGGGTAGGTTGAAAAATTATGCAGGAAGTATTTTCATGACATGCTACCCATGAATAACTTAACAATAGTATACTCAGTCAGATTTTCTGAGTATATGTGAAACACTAAGTTTACAGTAGTCAAACAATGGGCTAAAATACGGCTAGCTAACCAAGGTTATGGTATGTTGTGTCCACACAGTAACTATGTATCAGGAAGAAGATATTTTAACTAAATTTCTGGAGGCCTGGAGATTTATAAAAGTAATACAGAATGTGATGCATTATTTAGGTACATATAAAGATCTAGAGACAAATTTGTATTTACTGGAGACAGTAAAGTGTACTTATTGATAGCCCCTAGAGAAATTGAAGCAATTTAACAATAATGTCACTTAAAATTTTGCTTGCTTCTTAGAACCACAACAGAAGCCTTGTGCTACTTCTTCATTTGGAGATTACTTTAGAGTTTCTGCATTAGTGTATTTTGTCACTTTTAAATTGCTTTCATTTCTTTCCACAACTGCTATAAAAGAGAGATGACATTTAATGGTACAATAATTTCAATTTTCACATTAGAATATTTAATGTTATTAAATGTATACTGCAAGTAATAATGTGCTATAAAATAAATTGGGATCCCTCCATTCCCCCCATTGCCCCTACAGTATTATGCTCAAGGAAATGTTGTCTTTTTTTTTCCTTTTCCAGATAGACCTGAAAGAGAATAAAATATTCACTATATATTGTTCTGATAGAAGCATTTTGTTGGCCAATTGGTCGATCTTGAAGTACAGTTTCTTGTATATTATTAGCAATTAGCATTGCTAATAATACTAAACTTAATGTTTTTCTGATAATATTTTTTCAAGATGATCACAGTCGTGTAATACTACAGAATTCTGACAATGATTACATCAATGCCAGCTTGGTGGTTAATGAAGAAGCTCAAAGAAGATATATATTGACACAGGTAATTATTAGATTTTTAAGTCACACAAAGTTTGATCATATTATGTTATATAGTCTATTCTAATAGTCAGGGCCTAATATTGGTTCCTTTGATTTCTGTTTTTCCAGTCTTGCTCTGACTTACTTTTCTGTTTCTTAATTAACTCTTTTTTCCTGTTGGTGCCTACATGGTGAGTCTATGTAGTTTTCCTGGCAACATTTTTTGGAAGTGCCTTGCCACTGCCTTCCTAAGGCTGAGAGATAAATACTGACCCAAGGTCACCAAGCTGATGCATTCCCCCAAGGCAGGACTAGAAATCACAGTAGCCTTGTTTCCAATTTAAAGCTATTAATCACTATACCAAACTTGTTCTCAACTTTAATGTAGATTTCCTTAATTTGGGTATAATATTAATGTTTGAGTTAATATAATTTAGGATTTTGTTCTATTAGTGCAGCTTTGGAATTAAAAGAAAGGAAACAAGAATGGAATAACTTGATCTGTTCTTTATAAACTATGGTGGGTGAATGATGAAATAATTCTCTGAAGTAAAATTGAATTTATGAAGAAATGAAGCTTTCTGAGATGGCTTAAATTATGGTCAATATAATACAGAGAAGCTGATAATTAAAAGTTACTAAATCTAGATCAATTATTTTTCCCAAGGGGCCACATGAGAAACTGGTGCTATTGTGGAGGACCTAACCAATAAGGCTGTAAAAGTGTATAGGCACACACACACACACACACACACACACACACACACACACACACACACACACGTAAATTACAAAAAAAAGTCACCATCAAAATAGAAGCAATCGGGTTGTATTGCATACATGGCATACACTTAATTATATTTGATTTCTAAGTTCTGATTGACCTCACCCAGATTGGACAAGGACAGCCAAAGGGCTGGATTTGGCCCAGAAACTGTAAAATGCCTAGGTCTGGTAGATATTTGAAAGTTCTTAAATAACTCAAATGTGAAATTACTGGTCTTATGAAAATATTTACTATGTCAATCATTACACTAGATAAGTATATAACACCTGCCATTGAAAAAGAGGAGAGAGGGGAATTCAGGAAAATACAAGTTGGTTGGTTGAATATTTGTTGCAGATAGAAAGATAAAACATATTATTAAAAATAAAATGAATATGCAAATCTTCCATCTAAAGTTCAAGTGCAATTCCCAACAGCTAAACTAGAATGAACAATTCTTAGAAATGTTAAGAGTTGTAATTTAAATGTACTTATTTATAATTTATTTGGATCCAAATTTAACTTATCAGTTTCAGAAATATTACCTGCTAATAGAGATAGGTAGAACAATATTTTTGCTAGTTTTTCATTCTGAAGTTGCCAGTATCTTAGTTAATCATTGCCTACCTTTTTTTTTTAATGGCAGTAGCACTTTGATCCAATCCACTATCAAAATCTGATATTCTAAAAATAACAAAAGCATTTTTCATATTTATAAATATATTGATCTTACTGTTAGTATATCATATGCAGTTTTGGCCAACGTTATACACTTCTTGTGCTTAATAGAAGTCTAGAACTATGCAAGATTGTTCACCTTTCACTGAAAACAGAAAAGGGCCCAGGAATTTTTTCTGCTTAGAATGTTCACACATAGGCCATATTTCAATATGTACTGTGCTCCAAATACTTTACGATCAATATTATATTAATAACTGGAGAGCCAATTTGGCCTAGTAGTTAAGGCACTAGGCTAGAAAGCGGGAGACTATAAGTTCAACTTCCACCTTAGCCGTGAAAGCCTTTTGGCTAGTCACTATCTCTCAGCCCAACCCACTTCACAGGGTTGTTGTTGTAAGGAAAATAAGAGGGGGAAGGTATGTTGGACATGTTCACAACCTAAAAACAATAAAGGCGGAGGGGCGGGGGAAGAAAGTTTTTTACCACAATCTGACTTTCAGGAAATGTTTAGTTCTAAGTTTATGTAGTGTTCCTTTCTCTTGTATAGGGTCCACTTCCTAACACATGTTGCCATTTCTGGCTAATGATATGGCAACAAAAGACCAAAGCAATTGTCATGCTTAATAGAATTGTTGAGAAAGATTCGGTAAGTTGTCCTTTTTTTTTGGTTCAAATTAGTTAATTATTATTTGATAGGGTTCCCAATCCTTTGGAATTGATGTATAGAAAATGGAATAAGAATTTAATATACCAGTGGTATACACTCTGCTGATAGACAGACATAACCAAATACAGCTATGAAATCTAACTACAACTTAATCCAATTTAATATGGCTGCTCATCAAGAACTCTAGACTTGCAACTTTTAATTGAAATGCATATTTTAATATCTAGTAGAGATTGGAAGATTATTTTTGTGAACCTGGATGATGCTAAATTTGTTTTCAATATACAAAATAAGTTACACAAACTGTAAATGAATATATGTATGTCAAATGTGTATGACAAATTTTAGTATTATGTTGTAATGTAGGTGAAGTGTGCGCAGTACTGGCCAACAAAACAAGAGGAACCAATGATATTCAGAGAAACAGGATTTTGTGTGAGGCTAAAATCTGAAGATGTCAAATCGTACTACACAGTACGACAACTCCAGCTAGAATGTATTGATGTAAGTTTATCATTCAAATTCTGCTTAACACATAAAAAGAGTTTCATAATATTATGTTATCACTAATTTAATTTTGCTTCAACAAATTTCAGTGCAGTAGAATGTTTTTAAAATCATTCATAATTGTGTAGCTTTTCAATAGTTGGAGTGTAAACACTGCTTATGTCAGGTGTAAAAGACCAGGTCCACCTGTGAATGTTCAATTTAACTGTTATAGTGCTAAAAGACTATGCACAAGAATCTTCTCAACTAATGGTCAGCACCAGATTACAGTTAGATAAGGATCAATGGCAGTCAAGGGGGGGTGGGGGTGGACTTAGTTTATTTGTGACTATGTTCTGATTTTAGGCTGATTCTTCTTTTACCAATCCCCCTGGCTCTGCCAGTCATTCTCCTACATCTTGGTTCACAGAGAAATGGCTGACAATAAGCAGGTAGAGAAAGGATTAGATACTATTGATGTTCTTCAGTGTTTCTTATACAAATGCTTCATTTAAATAATCTGATATTTTATGGGACTGCTGGGAGGGAGTTTCATACCATAGAGTAGAGTATGGTAAAAGAAAATCAGATTTCTGAAGTATCTGAAAAAGAAATCATATTGAAAATACTTAATTGAATTTTTATTTTACCAAATAAATTCATTTCATGTATTGCCTTGTAATTGAATATTAGTATTAATCAATTGAATCAATCAATTTTTCTCCAGTTGTCTTGTTTTTTAAATTATTTTTTCAGAAGGCTTTTCAAGGTGAGGAATTCACAGAATTTTACTTTCTAGGCCAGCTCGACTTTTTTATGAAATTCATTCTTTTCCCTCACCATATTTGAACTAGTACATGTTCTTTTACTTGGCTTCATTAGCATATCAGGTGTGTCCTGCTAAATTGCTCTTTCTTTCTTTAGACTGGTGAATCCAGGATAATATTCCATTTTCATTATACTACATGGCCAGATTTTGGAGTTCCTGAATCCCCAGCTTCATTCCTCAACTTCTTGTTTAAAGTCAGAGAATCTGGATCTCTGAGTTCTGAACATGGACCTGCAGTCATTCATTGTAGTGCTGGAATTGGACGCTCTGGTACATTTTCATTGGTAGACACATGTCTTATTGTGGTAGGTTTATTTATCTAAAAACAACCAGATTATTGTGAGTTAATGTGAAAGAAATACCATTTATTTATGAATTGTAGCAGGAATGAACTAGCTCAGATTCCTTGCCCAAAACGCAAAAGATTTGCCAGATTGGGACCACAAATTAGCCTAGTGTGCCCAGCTTGATGTATGTTTACTTATTTCACACATTATTTGAAATAGTAAATGGAATTAAGTTATATTTCATCTTGAGATGTGTGCCCTAAATTGAGATTGCTTAAACCATTTCCAGGTTGAGATATGGTTGGACAGTTTCATAAATAATGTCTTTCCTGAAAATGAAGAAACAGAAGACCTCTAAAACTAGCTTGTTATCACTAACAAATTATAGGCTGCTGAAGCAGAAATAAAGTCATATTTCTACGAGGAAAAGTAAAAAGAGTCATAGTAATCTTGGTTTTATTTTACAAGTCCCTTTCATTTTGAGGATTACACTGTAAACTACACATTATTCTCTTCACTGATTTGAAAATAGTGTATTGTAGCAAAACTCTTATAGCTCTGAATTTACAGTATATTTGTAAAACAAGTCTCAGCTTAAGAAAAGGTATTATTTCCATTTTCGCTGTCATAATGAAGAGGCATTTGGTGTAATTAAAGTGTTGGCTTTGAAATCAGTAGACTCAGAGGTCTAGGCCTCCCTTAGTCTAGATGATTTTGAGCCAGTCTTAGTCTGCCTTCTACAAAAGCTTGAAGACCGCCTTTCTTCCATAGACATTGGACTGGAGTGCTAGATGTATACATGTATTTTGTACATTGTGATCTTTTCCCTTGGAATGGCCATTTCATTCTTGCATTAATGTTTAATCTGTGCTAGCTACCCAGATATTGTACAAATGGGCTGCCACAGAAATTAAAATTATTAATTTAAAAAAATCTCAAGTATCCTAAGACAGGTTAAAACTAAAATCAAATGAAAATTGAAAAGAACTAGTCTGTTGATTTGCCATCAAAATTTTGTTGTTTTTTTCATTTTCAGATGAAAAAAAGAAATGACCCATTTCATGTAGATATCAAGCAAATATTATTAGATATGAGAAAATATCGGATGGGACTGATTCAGACTCCTGATCAACTAAGATTTTCATATATGGCTGTAATAGAAGGAGCAAAATATATAATGGGGGATTCCACTATGCAGGTAAATACATTGTCTGCTTTTTAAGTCACACTGGATGGGTCATAGTAAATTTCACCAAAGCAGAATACAGGTAGTCCTCCCTTAATGAACGTTTGTTGTTACTGTTCAAAGTTACAATGGCACTGAACTCATGATAGTAACTGACGGTCCTCTAAGTTACAGCCAGTGCAACACCCTTGCAGTGACATAATCAAAATTCCAATGCTTGGTAACTCAGCCACTATCAGAACTGCAGTGTGTGTGCTTCGACTCCCATGCCTTTCTCCTTCCCATCTCTGCCCATTTGGCTGCCCTCCATTCCACCACTCTCAGTTGACCTTCACCATCTTTCTCCTTCTGCTAATGACGGCACCAGAACTACCAGAACTGTCATCACTAACTGCTGCAGTCACGTAATGTTTCCCCTAACAACCATTTCACTTAGTAACAGAAATTCGGTCCCAGTTAGAGTAGTTAAGCAAGGACTACCTGTATATTGTTCTTTTAAGATTCAACTAGTGAAGACATTTTTCCCCATTTAGTATCGCTGGAAAGAACTCTCAAAAGAAGACCAAGCACCAAGTTCTGAATGTTCTCCTCCTCACCCAACTAAACTTACTGCAGAAAAATACAATGGGAATAGCATGGTTTTAGAAGAACAGGAGCCAGGAGATGTTGATCTGATCTCTCCCATACAAAATGATTCAGATACAAATGATGACAAGTAAGTAATGGTTTTATAGTAACATTAAAACTGACTGGTGGACAAAAAACAATTTTATTTAATGTGTCAAATGAGAAGGGTTTGTCAATTTTACAAAGACAAAATAGTCTTTAAATTGATAAAATAATTCATCCTGGAATTCTGTAGACTTTTTTAGCTGAATTAGAGCATGGTAGCATTATTTTTCCTTCCAGGCCCCTGGGTTTCCTGACAGCTAATAATTCTATACTTTCTAGTCCCAACGATTTTGAAACAATTACATTTTATTATTTTTATCAGTAGCACTGAACATGGAAAGGCAGTATGAAAATACCCTTTGTATGAGAATCTATTTGCCACTGAAGGAAACAAAGAACCAGTTCCCTGCCAATACACATTCTGCTATGGATAATTTATCTTCAGACATCTGAATGTACTTCCAGGATGTGGAACAGGATGGAGAGAATAATACACATCCACTGACAAGTTCTGTTAGCAGAAGAAAATTGCCTTTAATTTTCATTTATTTTTGTTTGGTTTTTAAGCATCTTATAAATACTAGAGATGTCATATCAAAAAACATACTTCTGAGGTAAGGGCAAGTGGTATCATACATTGATGGATTAACATTAATTACAATTTGTCCTTGACCTACAACCATAATGGAGCTTGCAAAGTTTTTTTGATGCTTATCTCCCTCCTTGGACCCTGCTGAGTGGTGGATCTCCCAGGGTCTCCCCCACCCACGAGGTACTCCATGCTCACTTAACTACCTGCATATTTAACAGGGGCACCAGGGAGAGCAGGGGTGGAGGGTTGTTAAGCTGAAGGTATCCACATTTGTGCCCATAATGGCATCCTTCAATTTAACCTTTTAAAACTCACTATTGCTTTTCAAGTGTTGCGAAAACATCTTGGTAATTAAGGGATGCATGGAATAACTCAAAGCTGACTAAAGTTTTTATTTTCTTTAAGGACTTTACGGAAAAGGCTGAGAGAAGACAAAAAAGCTAACACAGCACAGATGGTGCAACAGATGAAACATAGGCTGAGTGAATCTGAAAGAAAAAGAAAAAGGTGGTTATATTGGAAGCCTATTGTTATTAAGATTGGATTTGGTTCAGTCGTATTTGTTATAGCTTATTCTTCCTGGAAATTGTATTCCCAGTACATGCTCATGTAAGTAAATGAGCAATCTTGCATCTACGATGAATCTTATATCCCATGATTTAGTGGGATTTAAAGTGAATATAATAAATGGATCCAAGTTTGCTGCCACATGTGACAAAACAAATGTGATTTTACTTCGCCAGTGACAATTTAACTTGCAGCATTGAAGTCTTGTCATCGGTGATTAACATGATCACAAATTGGTCTCAGGATTTTTCGATACTGGTACTTCTGAACCCAAATTGCCACTTGGATTCAAATTATACATTTGTTAGATAAATTAATGCACATTTTCAGCAACTGTATATATGGTATCTAAATGGATAGTTCAATAGATAATAGCCTGAATGGCCAAGTCACCAAAAGGGTGACTTACATACATGATAGAAGCAATAAACTGTGTGGTGTTATTCTTGAATGCAAAAAGTTACATTTCTTTATTAATGTACCACGAACCATTTATACTATGCAGATGTAAAGCAAAATTTGATAACTATATAATCATTTTGTAAATAATTGTATTTTTAAAAGCTACATTTGTACACATTTATCCAATAGAAATGAGCGATTGGTGAATCTACCACCAATTTTTCAAGATTGACTTGGAAATTCACTTTCTGGACCATTCCCAATGCAATGATTAATAAATTGTTTCAGAAATTAAATGTTAGCAAATAATTATTGCTCAGTTTTTATTTACTTGTAAGATGCATATATGTATTTATGCTTAGCTACTATTTTATTTGAAAATATTTAATTTTATAAGGCTACTGGGAGATTAGATCTTGTGTCTCAAGTTGCCTCTTTGGAAGAAATGTTTTGTTAAAACTGCAGCTACTGTTGGAAGCCATAGCTTGTATTTAAAGCTTACACATTCCATTAAATGTGAAACTTTTTTGTGGGTCTTACTGGGTTTGAGTCCTATTCTTCTATAGCTTCTTTGTCTATTATAATTGGAATAGGCAGCACATTACCAATTTGATGGTAATTTCAGAAAATAAAAAAGTATTACAAATGGAAGCAAATAGCCATAATGCAGATTTAACAGGGAAGGAGGGTGCAAATGAAGATTTCTGAAGCTGCTGGCATTGAGCTATAGCACAAGCTATATATTAGGAATAACCTTCTCCATTTTATCACTACATTTGAACAAGAGTAACCAATTGTGTTTCTGGCAAACAACTCACACATATCCTACACAATATTATCATAGTATTTGGTATCCATCATTTATAACACCCGTATATATACAACTATCTTTTGAGCCCCATCTCAGATTCTCTAACTTAAAATAATTAAACTGACCTGACCTGAAAAAAATACATAAGTGGATGGATCAACATGATCCTGATGAAAATACAAACTTCTGGGCCACAGCATATGCTAGGTGGCTGATATGTTTGGGGCAACTGGGTGTTCTTTTGCTCTCATATCCTGCAAGCTTTTCAGAGTTGCTGGGGAACCTTCCCCAAAGAAAACGCCATGTTGCCAGTGAGAATACCTTCTAGGTTTAACCAACAATAATTAATTTATGGCTAAATAATACAATTTACAGTCTAGTGGTGGTATATATGCTCTAAGTTTCTTATAAATTCTGCTCTTGATAAAATAGCACCACATGTTTTGAAAACACTGAAATATTTAATGCAAAGTTCCTAGTGCCCTTTATTGCATAAAAGAAATAGAAATACTAGAATTTATTTCATGCTTCCTAGCCTACAATTTATAATTTGAAAGATAATAAAAAGTGTATTTTAACTGAAGAGCACTCGATCACACCTGGCCTCAACTCTTCCATTTTATGCTGTAGTATCAATCATGCTGCCATTTGTAAAATATGTGGATGATGCTGAAACCAAAGTATGGTAGAATTGTTAAAAAATACTTATATGCATTGATGCAGAACTGTCATTACATACATATACATATACTTATCTATTACATAGGAAACATGAAAGCACAGCAAAAGGAAATGTTCCCTCTGGAATTAACCAGTTTCTAGGCTTTGTTTTAGGTCTACATCTATACACAAAGATAATCAGCTGAGGCATTCTCTTCTATTTCTACCCCAAATAAATAATATAGATTTGTTTTACATTGTGTACTGTGTGATTGGCAGCAACTTTCTAAGATTTTGGAAGTGTTTCCCTTCCATACCTGGGGGTTACAAAGATAGAAACAAGAGTTCTTCTACTGCACTATAGCCCTGCATTTTTCTGTTCAGCTTTAACGTTTTAGCGCTCCCTCCGGTAAGCATTTAGCTACATTTTAAGTATATACATTGTCTATTTTTGTCTAGGTTCATTAATCCACATACTAAAGTATAAAGCAGCTGGATACTTTAATTCTAACAGTTTCCAAGAAATAGTTGTTACATTATTTTCATGAATATAAATACATGCAGCTTGATCAATATATATATTGATTGATTCAATTAATTGTAGTTATTAAACATTTAAAAATACCTTCCTATTTTCAGTTCCTTTCAGTTCTATAACAGTAATCGTTATATTGATTCAATATTATATAACATTCAGCAGGTTTTCTTTAGATTTTCTTTCTAAAATGTGATAGCTAATGCTAAGATACTTGCTACACTTCCACTGCATAGCCTACATTTTAAAAAGTTTACTTATAGCTCATTTCAAAGGGAACAGATGGTGAACTGTTTCTTATACCAATTCAATAGCAATATGGATTTTCCGTAATTTTATAACTATTAGTTCAAGGACACTTTGTTATAGCAAGATACCCACACATGTATGTCTATATCTAAGCTGCAGAATCCATTAATAAATTCATCTTTGGTTTTAAACAACTGATATATTTGCACTGGTTATAAAACCCTAAAATTATACTCCTGACTGTACTGAACTTGTGACTCTTTTACATTATGTGTTTATAGGCCGAGAGTGACTGACGCCTAAATTGCCAAGACTTGAGAATGTTCTTCAGCTATAATAACACACTATTGACATGCAAAACAGGACATCACTGTTCTTCAGGAAACAAAAATGAGGTCTGAGCAATACACAAGCGGCCTCATAAATATCTGTTTACATCATAAACAAACAGGGAATGAAGTACATCACCAGCAAGAGACTTTGCAAAAGAGAATTTGTCTTACGTGTTTTATGCTTGTATTAACTGTAGAGAGTTGTAAGATCACATTCACAAAATACTTTGTACTGCCATTCTTGTATTTTTTTATATTTTTGGCAGGATTAAATATTTTTTTTAATTTATATGCTGTTGTGTGTATATTTTTTATCTAGTTCCAGAAAGATTATACTGGCAATGCTCTGAGAAATGCTATTTTAATCTATTATTATTCTCAGTTTCAGCTACAATATTTCTACATGATTACTTGTGTTTTATTCTGTTCTACATTATCAAATTTATTACAAATAGAAAATTATGTTTAAATGACAAAATCTGTCTTGGTAGTATTGGATATACCCATTTTAGATTAGAAAATTCAATTGGGAAAGAGGGTCTATCCAGAGCATTTTCAAAAGTGCATTTTCCCATCCATTTGTATTTAAGAAAATAATTATCTCACTGATACAAATCCACTCTCACACATCTCTGAGGGAGTTGGGCAGTTTAAAAACAGGGAATTTATATAATTGAAAACTTTAAAGAATCTGGATTTAAAATTAACTATGTTCAGCCATGGCAGTGCTGATGAATTAGACTTACCATATTTTTAGACAAGTAAGTGAAAGTTGGAACAACACGAGTTTGCGTGAATGAATTCTATTGCTCATAAAGAGAAATATTTTTTCGTTCAAATAGAAATTCAACACAGAATTTTTTTTAAAAAAGGTACAAGTCAAAGGTTCTTTTGCAGTTGGGACGCTCCAATATCAGTTTCTTCTTTAGTGACAGAATTGTTTTAAACAGCTTAGAAATACATTTGCCAAATACTAACAACTCATTTGAAAACATTGCTTTCCTTTTAAATACTTACAACTACTTTATATAAGTCCAGCAATTTTGGGTACTTAAGTTTCAAGTGTTAAAGCTACAAAGAAATTAAAAAAGCAACCCTTTAAAACCCTAAACCACATTTTCCAAGTTTACAACGAAACCATCCCTATACCTGTAATATGAACACATACTTTTATATGCCTCAAATGCCTGTTTTAACAAAGCTAAGTTTCGACTTGAATCAAATATAATACCCATGATTTTCTAAAATCTGCTTCATTTTGTACAAAATTTTCTGAGTATATAAGATCACCACATAACCTATAATGTCTCTTGTCCAAATATTACTGTATCTAAATGTGACAAAAAATGTGACTGATATGCATGTTAAACATCTCAGTTTTCCTTTATTACTCTTAAGAAGAAATTAAATATGAATAATTAAAAGAAGCATTGAATATTTTGATATTTGAACCAAAAGTATGCCAAGGATATATTTTATGTCCAAATTTATCCAGTTTTGATACAGTAAGTTTGCTCCGGTAAATTAAAATATCCATGAAAAGTTAGCATTAATTGTATACAAGATTACGTTGGCCTGTAGATGCAAAACACAACTTGGACTGTATCCAAATGGACTACATGAAAATGTATGATTTAAAACAATGAAGATGGGAGTCCACTACCAAAAAGTAGTTTCCAGGAACTTGGTATTTTCCATCGTGAAGATTTTGCTTGAGAAGTGCTACTCTATTGATTAAAAAAAAAAAAGCAAATTATTTTCAGCAGTATAATTCCATTAACTTAAATATTTGTGATGAAATATAGTGAGGAGATGGATCTCCAGGAGGGGGAGAGTGCATTCCAGGGGACTAAGAGGCAACTCAGCCCATAAAGCAAAAGAGAGAAAGCGAGTGAACATAGGACCTGCCTAATAGCTTGCAAAGTAGATTGTACATTACAGATCGTGTTTTCCATCTGGGAAGATTTTTTCAATTGCTGTGGAACATTACAGAAGTCACCCTGGAAAAACTGCCACATGTCATTTCTGGGTTTTGGCCTGACATTTAAAACCTAACATTTGGTAACTGGCAGTTACAGTTATTAGAGTGGCCTAATGGATCAAAAGGGATTGACTACAGATAGTCCTCATTTACCAACCATTTGTTCAGCAACTGCTCAAACTTAACAATACAACTTACAGTAGAAAATGTAATTGGCTACCAAAAGCCAAAGATACGAAACTAAGTTGTTTTGTCTCTTTCCAGGCAGAAAATACAGTTGTATTCAGGTGATTCCCATTTGGTGATGTTTTGTTTAGGGTCAGCATTGCCAGTCCCAAATTATAGTCATTACATGAGGACTCTGTAGTGTACCAAACAGTTTTTGAATTATTCTGAAGAATCTTGCAAAATTTGAGATCATTATGATACAATGGTAGTTTTGAGCTTTTCTACTAAAATCTCCTCTGTTAATCTGCAGTTGCAGTTTATTCTATATACTATACTATAAACTTTCGTAATTCTATCCTTCATTCAAAATTGACCCATCCGCAGGAATTACAGAAAACTTACAATAATCCTTCATTATTATTATTATTATTACTTATCTAATAGAAATTTCATCTTTCTGGCAACTCTCCTCATTCCTTCCAAATCTGCCTAGTGAGTTCCTGACATTTCCAGAATGAATGAAAAGAGCTGCCAGAAGGCAAGAGGCAGTAGTCTCGCCTAGACTACTGCAATGCTCTCTACATGGGGCTCCCCTTGAGGAGCACCCGGAGGCTCCAGTTGGTCCAGAATGCAGCTGCGCGGGTGATAGAGGGAGCCACTCGTGGCTCTCATATAATACCTCTCCTGCGCAAGCTGCACTGGCTACCTGTGGTCTTCTGGGTGCACTTCAAGGTGCTGGTTACCACCTTTAAAGCGCTCCATGGCATAGGACCCGGATATCTGCGGGACCGCCTTCTGTTACCATATGCCTCCCACCGACCGGTGCGCTCCCATAGAGAGGGTCTCCTCAGGGTGCCGTCAGCCAAACAATGTCGGCTGGCAACTCCCAGGGGGAGAGCCTTCTCTGTGGGGGCACCTACCCTCTGGAATGAGCTTCCTCCTGGACTCCGTCAACTTCTCAACCTCTGGACCTTTCGCTGCGAGCTGAAGACGTATCTATTCTTTCGAGCAGGACTGGCATAACATGGGTTTTAAATTGGATTTTAAACGGGGTTTTATATCAGGTCTTTTTTAATTTTAATTTGGCCATATTGAATAAGTTTCTTAAATGGGTTTTATTGTATATTGTATTGTATTTTATCTGGCTGTTAACCGCCCTGAGTCCTTTGGGAGAAGGGCAGTATAAAAATTAAATTATTATTATTATTATTATTATTATTATTATTATTATTATTATTATTATTATTATTATTATTATTATTATTATTACTGTAAAACGGGACAGGGAGGAACAGACAACACTGGAAGGAAATACTTTTCTACTGCAATATTCATTTTATGGAATAGATTTCTATAGGAAGTTCATCTTGCTGTAATCCTGTTGGTTTCCCAGATACAGGTTAAAATAAAGCTTTCTTAGAGATATTTTAATAAATTAACATAGAACCATTGATACGTTAACTATTATTGGGATATCATTTTAATTTGAATTAATTTTAATTTAATAGTATTGTATATATTTATTTAAATAGTAGTGTATATGTTTTTATTTCAATGAACCATCGAAGGTCACAAAGTTATGGCATTTTAAAAGAAAAATAAGTACACCTTCAACTAAATTCTGGGCCCATAATCAATTTTATGTAATTTTCTGAAGAATCTTCCTTAACTCCCCAAATCAAAGTAGTGGAACACATACTTACCTGAGGTGCAATTAGTGGTAAAGTTTCATTAAGGTAATCAGCAAGGACAAAAGCATCAGGAATATTATCTCCTTCAGAGCAGAATTTCAGCAAAACCACCAGTGGAATTCCTTTTGAACAACTGGAATAAAAATAAAATGAGGAAGGGGGTGAGAAATTCAACAAACTCTTCATCTCTGGTGTAAATTATGCTGTGAATTGTGAATACAAAAGGAACAGGATACATTACATATTTAAAGAATGGTTTTATCCCAAAAGAAAACAAGACTCTTAAATTAATCCATCTTCTTTTTTTAGAACCAACTGGCATATCACACTTTGTGTAAGTTTTACATTTACATACAAGTAGTCACATTAACAAAGCACAGCAAGCCTCTCATTCAGAAAATTATGTGATAATTCAACAAAGTATTAATAATTTTTCCTGGTGACAGTGATATTGTCACGCAAATACATACTGTTTCAGTAAGTTTAAAGGATTGAAAGAAACATCTGTTGGTGTTCTGTTCACATTTTAGTCACATATATATTTTTATTGGTGACATTAATTATAAAAATATATGCTTATATTATTTTCCTATTGCTTCCTACATTTTTGACTTAGCACTAAGATACAACTGTAAAGAAGAAAGAGAAGTATTATTCATGAAGCCTGAGAAAAGTCAGTTATTTCTTTTCAACCACTCAAAAATGGAGTATCAGTCTTATAAATGCCCATTTTGAGCCTGAGTCTTCGGAGAAGGGCGGGATATAAATGCAAAAAAATAATAATTGTGAAGTTGTAACATAGGCTTGATATCAAAGATCTAATTAACTCATAATAAGACATAATAATTGTCTTAGAAATAACTTTTATCAAAATCAGAAAGAAATGAACTGCTGTTGTGTACAAAACTGGCGTTTTAAAGAAAACAGATTAGGAACACACCAAAAACATTTACTTTTGAATCTAAGACTAAAATCTAAAGAAATATTTTAATTATGGCTAAAGGTTTAGTAGGGACCAAGGGGAATTCAAATCACACTTGCTATGTTACTTCCTTTTCATAAATTGGGTCAGAAATTTTCCTGTATTTCAGAAAACAATTGCATGCAATTAGAACACTATTATTGGAGCAATGAGAGCCAGTTGGATATACTATCGTAGTTAAAGCATCACAATAGAAAGAGACCAGATATTCTAACCCTGCCTTGGTCACAAAGCCAGCTGTGTGACCTTGGGCCTATCACATTGTCTCAGTCCTAGGAAGGAGGCAATGGCAAATCACCTCTAAAAAACCATGCCAAGAAAACTGCAGGGAGTTTTCCCGGCAGTGTCCAAGAATTAGACACAAGTGGAAAAAAATATTATTGAGAGATAACACTCTAATCCATGACATTCAGGCTTAATTTTATGATTTTTTTTTGGATCCAAGCAATGATCCATTGACTACCTCCTATTAAAAAAAAAGATTTTGAATATAATGTTATTTTTCAATATTAAAATTTTATTGTCTCACCAACCTCTCTGTGAATAATAGTTTTGTAATACCACCTCCTGGAATATAGAATATTTTATCATCGTTTGCACCAGGAAATGCTGATGTTTGCTCCAATTCATTGCCACTCAGTCTTTCCAAAATATCTCCCACTGTTTTGTCAACAGCAGGTGAAATCAAGTATCGCAATGAAGTGCTGTCAACAAACCATAAAATTTAAGTTTAGCTGCAAAAATCAGAAATATGATCTTTCAAAAGAACCAGATAAAATCTAACAGAAACAGCTCTAATAAATGGTTAACTATTTTTTTATTCACTATTTTCAGTTCACTTTTAAAAAACCCAAATGGGAAAAGCAGCTGTTAAAAACAGTTTATAGAAAGTTAAAATATAAGTTAAATTATAGTTCATTAAGTACTGTATTTTTTGGACTATAAGACGCATCTAACTATTGGGGAGGAAAACAAGGGGAAAAAAATCTGTCTCTGCCTCCCAGCAATTTGCCTCCTTGCAGCAAACAGCCTGGTCAGCTTCAGCACAGCCTGATTTAGCACAAGCATTTGATTGGCAGTTGGATCAGCCTGCCGGAATACTGACTGCAGGGATTGCCACCGCTGCTGCCTATTGGCGCCTCCATGTGCCCTATTTTCGGCCTCTGCACAACTTGTTTTCAGCCTCCATGCATCCCATTTTCAGCCTCTGCGCATCCCATTTTTGGCCTGAACGGTGACAGCAATAGGAATGGGCCAAAAACAAGACATGTGGAGGCAAAAAAAATGGGGCACATGGAAGCCAAAACTGGGAAACGCGGAGGCCGAAAATGGGGTGCGTGAAGGCGGCAATAGGCGGCAGAGATGGGCAGCAACGATCCTTGCAGCCTGGAACAGTTGATCATCAGTATTCCGATCCAAGTGCCAATCAGCTGCTTGTGCTAAATCAGGTTGTGCTGAAGCTGACCAGGCTGTTTGCTGAAAGGAGGCAAATTGCTGGGAGGCAGAGGCCGGAGGGTGGGCAGGGCTTCAGCAACATTTGCTCAACAGATATTTCCACCCACTTTTGGGGGGGGCGGGAAAAAGTGCGTCTTATAGTCCGAAAAATACGGTACCTTTCTAAAACCATGCATTTAAATCCATAAACAGATTCTTTTACATACCAAACCGAACCTGAAGACAAGGTACTACCTATGTAATCAAAAGCCTCAATCTTAACCCAGTATTGGCTCAGCTTACAAAGCTAAATGTCCTCTGTCCCTTATAGGAAATTCCACAAGCAGGCTGCATGGATTGAAAATGTCCCTCCTGGTTGGCAGCACACAAAAGTCTTCACGAATGCAATATCCTCAGTATTCCTATTATAATTTGGCTGATGCACAGGACTTATGGTATAACATCATTGCAAGTACCAAATTTAGATCAATAGCAGAATGGCAGTTTTCTGCTAATGATAGCTTGTCCTGCTCAGCAATCTAATTATGGTACTTTAAACTACCTATAGTATTCAGGTCAACCTTATGGGTAGCAGCATATACAGCATACTGCAGTTACAGGTAAGTCCTTGAGATTGCTAACAAATGGATCATTGTGACCAGGTTACCCTGTCCAAAACTGGTTTCAGCTAGAAAACTAGAAAAATACAATTGATGCCACAGAGTGTCTTGTACATTCTCTCTCTTATTCAAAGCAATAATTCTTGAACAAGAAAAATGTTTATTCACAGTGCTTCCATTTTATGGCCATTAATTAACTCATCCATCTCATGAGTGCGCAGAGACTGTCTTGAGCTTACATAACAACCAATATATAACTAATAACTCCATAAACTAAACATGTTTTTCCTCAGATTATACTACAGCTGCAACGGATAGCTATTTAATCTCATGAAAAGACACAGATACTTCAAACAGAAGCAGGCAGGTATCCATACACTCCAAAGTACTATTTTGCTACTGAATCTTAAGACCCTAATTAATAAACTGGGCATTGTAGACTCAACCAATAATTATTAATTAAAATATATATTATACATGTATAAAACTACCCAGTCTATAGAGATATGAGCTGAAAAAAATCCAGACTTTTTTTTCTCTCCTAATAATTCATCCATTTGGATAATATCTGCCCAGAAAAATAATTACAAACTAAAACTGTGGCTTGACTACACAAATTTGGAACTTCTTAAATGATACTTTTCAGCTAGCAGAATATATTTTACTGTGGATAGTTCTATTTCCCTCTACCTTCTTCTTTACAGCACCAGATTCATTCTGGAAATGTCAGGAACTCACTAGGCAGATTTGGAAGGAATGAGAAGAGTTGCCAGAAAGAGATGAAATTTCTATTAGATAAGTACATCATGTCTCTTGGTATAATGCTCAATTGGCTTTATGCATACAATTATATAATCTGTAAGACTTACCCATGAAGCTGTTGATCATTGCGCTGGTAAGCATGACTGCTTGACAAGAGAACAATTTTAGAAAATCCAGACTTTTTCACCCATGACAGCAATATTTGACAGAACGTTCTATATTTATTCTTTTAGAAAACCAGGAAGCAAAGCAAGGCAATAGGTTAGAACTTTGCATTTTTGAATCTTGTCAATTCATCTGTAGTTTTAACACTCTGGAATTTATATAGTTATGCAAAAAATTGCCAATGAAAAATAAAAATGATTTGACTGATAATTTAAAATAATTTAAAGAGTTAAAACCATTGAGTGAACAATATTGACGCTTTTCATAAAGCTGCATTGCCAAAATCTTCATCAAAATTATTTGTAGGATAATCATTCAACTTTGACATGAAGATTTATCTTTTAATCTGTGTCTCTGTTGTGGAGAAAATGCCCAATTAAAGGAGAAACCATAGCATTTGGATGCACAAAGTGTCTTTTGTTGGCGTGCACAAGTACAGGGATCACTTGATTCCCAAATGAACGCAAAAGAGCCCCAAATTAAATAAAGTTATGAGCAATACTCTCCCAGAATACTTGCATAGGAATCATAAACAAACCAATGTAAATCATACAGTGAACTTTACAAGTATAATTTTACTTCTGAGAACACTATGGGATGACTCTATTTTGACTTTCCCAGCACTTCTACATTTTTCTCTACCGATAGGACTCTAACCTGCCAAATTAGAAAAACTAATATCATATACTATAAATAATATCTCCCTTCTTATCAAAAGAAAGACAACAGTCTGGTTTCTGTTATCTATCTCCTCTCTCTCCAAGGTGATCAGGCAACCTTGGATTGTCTACTCCTTTATATTTCTGTGCCTTTCTTTATGCTTATGCTATACACATGCCATCTTAAGTGACATCCTTCCACAATTCCACATAGGCATACATACCTTTATGAATGGTGATCTGATCTGCAGAACCACCAATTCTTTTGATGTTGCTGCATACACTGAAAAAAATAGCATAAGCAACATGTCAGGCCTAACATTAAATTACCTGTAACCAATCATAATACAGCTGATACCAGGAAATTTAAGAGGGGCTCTGGAATCTTGCCTATGTTGCATTTTGACAAAACCTAACACAAAAGATTTAGAACAAGAAAGCATCCCTTAAAAAAGAGAGAGAAAGAAAACATTTCTGAAATCTCATAATGATTTTAAACTTCACGATCATTGGCATCAATCATTTTGGTTACTAACTGATTAGGGTTTCCTCTTTAATGAAAATACAAGATGGTCTTCGAGTTATGACCATAATTGATCCTGGAAATTATGGCGGTCATGATGATCACAAAGTGGGTCATCATAAGACTGACCCTGCTTTTTTTTGCAGCAGTCGTAAACCAAATCCAGCAGTGTTAAGCAAAGCCATTCTTCTCAATGGCCCATTTTTTGCAGCAACTGAAAGTAAATCGTGGTTTCTGGCAAAATCGTCATAAGTAGCAGTCACATGACACAGGGAGTGGGCAATAATAGAACTTCGAAACCAACTCGTAAGTAGCTTTTGGGGTATCCAACTGCTCTGCAAAAGCATCTTTAAATAAATCATATTACACACACATCTGAAGGGCCCAATCTATTCCCAATTTAGTAGATGGCAAGACTATATTTACACCACCTACCTTCAGCATTTATGCATAGTTCCGTTGCATCCTCTTCAGTTGTTGCATATGGATTATTTCCAACCATTGGCACAAGACAATCAGTATAAAAGTAACCAACTCTGGGCATATGAAGTGTAGAAATGACTAAATCTATAGCCAGCTGGCCCACATTGCCCACTGATACAGCTGGCTGAAATTAGATAAAAGGCAAATTTAAGTTATATCATCTCAAATACTAATTCTATTTCTAATTTGCTAAAAAGACATATCAAATTACGTATCTATTTGGTATTGTAAAACCATAAGATTTAATTACAATATTGTTGTAAATTAATTCAAAGACATTCTGTATTTATATATTCACTTAATGTCTTGATCAATTGCAAACATATTGATTATATACTTTTGTATTTACCTACTGCATTAAAACAAAGCTCAAATAGTTACATTATGAATAATTGAATAGTACTTTTGAACTGGAAAATTACATGTCCATTATATTGTACTACTATTTAATTTTATGTGGGGGGGTGTGTGACACAAAATGTGATTAAAACCATAAAAGTAGATTAAAAGTAGATTATATTTAAATTTGCCAAAATGTACGTAATTACAATGCAGAAATAATGTCAAAACAAGAGAAATTATCAACGAACTCCAATCTGGGACCCTCACCGCAGACCTTAATGTGTTTGGGGAAAGGAGTACCACGGAGCAAGAAACTGCTGAACTCGTATACATCAAAAAGTTTCAGGCAATTTCAGAAGGTCTGAAATTACCTGAAACTTTTTGATATATACGAGTTCAACAGTTTTTAACTGGGCACATTGGGTTTTTAACACATTACAATGGTTAATTGATAAAAAATCGTTGAGACCAGAAGCTTCAGGTACCACTACAGATAGCCCTCCACTTACAACTGTAATGGAGTCTGAAATTTCCATTTTGTGTCATGACCTCTAAATCAAGGCATGCATATGACCAACTTGTATTTTGGTGGAACCAGAATTAAACACCGCAAAAAAACATAAATGCAGGCCAGTAGCTGAGCATCCAAAAGGTAATCACATGACTTTGGAAAGGGCCTAGCCATTAGAACTTCAAATCCAGATCGTAAGTATCTTTTTGTGGGTCTGTCATAACTTTAAACAATCAATAAGTGATCAGTCATAAAGCAAGGACTACTTACCGACTACAAAAATCTGGGCTGTACTACATCTGGGCTCCAAAAATCCCAGTGACTAGACCAGTGGTTCTCAACCTTTATAGTGCTGTGACCCCTTTAATACAATTCCCCACGATATGGCGACCCCAACCGTAAAATTATTTTTGTTTTGAATTTATCGCGCCTGAAGCCGTATTGGCTAGCAATCTGAACTGCTTGCGATTGCCTTGAGGACGGAGGCATTAAAGCGGAGACTCCTCCCCTATTAAGTTTATCGCGCCTGAAGCCAGATTAGGCTAGGATTGGGATTGCTTGCAGCTGGCTTGAGAGGGAGACATCAGAGCAAAGATTTCTCTCTTTTTTAATTCATCGCGCCTGAAGCCAAATTTGGCTAACGATTTGAAGAGCCTGCAGCTGGCTTGTGAAGTCAACCATTGGAGCGCGATTCTTTGACTCGCAAGTATACTTCCCATATTTCCGATGTTTTTAGGCGACCCCTGGCAAATCGTCATTTGACCCCCAACAGGGTCCCGACCCACAGGTTGAGAACCGCTGGACTAAACTGTCCTAAATCTCTGTTTGTTTAAAAGAATGCTTCTGCTCCTTTTAAAAAGAAAACTCAATCAAAGTAGAATTGTTTTCAAATAATATTTATTTTATAAAACTGGAATGGCCATATCATGAGCCATAGAGTCTTTCTGTTCACAACGAGTAAAAAAGAAAAAGACACGGAGAAAGAAAGAACGAACCATGAATTCCAAGCGTACCCCAAGGATTTCTACACCCCTCTAAAGCAAAGGTGGGAAACTACGTGGCCCCTTTAAGAGTTGTGGACTTCAACTCCCAGAATTCCTGAGTCAGCATGGCTGGCCCAGGAATTCTGGGAGTTGAAGTCCACAAGTCGTAAAAGGACCATAGTTTCCCACCCCTGCTCTAAAACTTCACCAAGCGGACCCTTGAAAAGGTCAGTTAAAAAAAAAAAAAAAACCGCGCCACTCTCGTTTTTGTGCGCAGCTCTCTGGTTGCCTGACAACGACCAGATAGATACTTGGCTATAAAATTCAGGAAAATGAATGCCTGTTTTACCATAAGGAGTGTGAAGCCTTTGAAATCGGAGCACGCACAGCCATCACAGGAAACGAACATCCCGGCAAGGACCAAACAACAAAAGCAGCCAGGAAATAGAATACCTCGCAGCGATCCAAACCAGGGAGAAAAGCGCGCCGGTTTCTACGTCCTACCTAGGTCCTCTTACTGTCCTTGACCGAAATAGGTGTTCGGTCGGTGCCTGTCAGCCTTTCTCCTTTGTAGCAACAGAAAACGGGTTAACGGAGCCGAAAGAACAACTTCGAAACATCGTTTTGACTGAGTTGCTTGCCTGAGTGGAATTAGGAAGAAGGGTGAGAACAGAAAGGGCCGCGGTTTTTCTCAGGCGACTGTTGTGGGCAGACCTTTAGCCTTTGGAAAGGTGGTTGAGATGAAAGACCGCTGGCCAGATGAGAGTGCGGCGTCAGAGGCCCCGGTTGGCTGACGATTGAGCCAATGGGGGCTCGCAGAGCAGAAGCAAGGCGCGGGCGGGCGGGAGAGCGGGAGGTGCGGGCGGTTTGGGGCCGCGTTGCCGGAGATGGCGAAGGGTTTTTCTCTCGGCAACGGACGCGATTTCTGCTGTCTGTAACGGCAGTTGGGGAGGATGGCTTTGCCGCCAGAAAAAGCCTCGGAACTGAAAGAAATCATTCACCAGCAGCTGGCGAAGGTGAGGGTCTTTATTTCGCTGCTCGGCTCTTAACCACCCCAACTCTAGTCTGGGTGTGATCTCGCTGAGGGTATTCCACAACGAACAACTTGCCCAAGATTAATTTAATCATAGTTTTTTTTCCCCAGCTCTTGTCAGGTTTCCCCAGGCACAAAAAACGATAAAACTAAGGGAATTTTGTTCAGGTAGCACACTAGACCAGGGGTTTGCAACCTAGGCAACTTTATCAGTATCAACAGTATCACAGTATCAACAGTAGAAACCTTTAAATTTCTAGGTTCTATCATATTGCAAGATCTAAAATGGACAGCTAACATCAAAAACATCATCAAAAAAGGACAACCAAGAATGTTCTTTCTGCACCAACTCAGTAAGCTCAAACTGCCCAAGGAGCTGCTGATCCAGTTCTACAGAGAAATTATTGAGTCTGTCATTTGCACCTCTATAACTGTATGGTTCAGTTCTGCAACCCAACAAGAAAAACACAGACTTCAGAGGATAATTAGAACTGCAGAAAAAATAATTGCTACCAACTTGCCTTCCATTGAGGACCTGTATACTGCACGAATCAAGAAGAGGGCCGTGAAAATATTTGCAGATCCCTCGCATCCTGGACATAAACTGTTTCAACTCCTACCCTCAAAACGACGCTATAGAGCACTGCACACCAGAACAACTAGACACAAGAACAGTTTTTTCCCGAAGGCCATCACTCTGCTAAACAAATAATTCCCTCAACACTGTCAGACTATTTACTGAATCTGCACTACTATTAATCGTTTCATAGTTCCCATCACCAATCTCTTTCCACTTATGACTGTATGACTATAACTTGTTGCTGGCAATCCTTATGATTTATATTGATATATTGATCATCAATTGTGTTGTAAATGTTGTACCTTGATGAACGTATCTTTTCTTTTATGTACACTGAGAGCATATGCACCAAGACAAATTCCTTGTGTGTCCAATCACACTTGGCCAATAAAATTCTATTCTATTCTATTCTATTCTATTCTATTCTATTCTATTCTATTCTATTCTATTCTATTCTATTCTATTCTATTCTATTCTATTCTATTCTATTCTATTCTATTCTGACTTGTGGACTTCAATTCCCAGAGCTCCTCAGCCAGCTTTCTGGCTGAGGAATTTTGGGAGTTGAAGTCCACAAGTCTTAAAGTTGCCAAGGTTGCAGACCCCTGCACTAGACAGAAATATATTCGCTAATGATGATGCGAACTCAGTGTTGCAATTCTAGGGGAGGCAATTCTAACCTATTTCTATTTGTTCATTTAAAGTCTAAATACTCTTTAGCTATTCCAGGGCATTATTCTGATTCACCAAATCAAGGCGATATTCAGGCTTGCTTCATATGCTAAGTCAAAATGTGACGCTTCTGGCTTAGGTTAAAATGTTGTGACAAATTGTGACAACATAGGATTATAAATTATAGGTTTGTGTTACGAGAACTAACAAGCCTATTTTTGATTATGTTTTGTGATGGATAGGGCAACCTTTAACATTTAGGAGGGGCTGATGAAGGGCTGTGGAAAAGGTGGGAAATTTGGGCTTTTGCAAGAAAGCTTGCGGAAATTGTTTTTTAATGATGATATCTCTACTTCCATTGCAACTTTTCCTAAATACAGATGGAAGGAAACTTTGTGATTAGCAGTTATGATTAGAAATAGTTCCAAAAATCATAAAAAGGAGACCTTGGCTGCATATTGCTCTCAGACGACATAATGCCTTTTTTTTTTTTTACATAAACCCAGTGCTTAAACTTGGTCATTGATTTGTTTTGATGAATTTGAAAAGAAATGACAGGAAAAAAAGTGGCCTGGTGGAATGATTAAGTTAAGAGGCAGTGCATTGTTGTGACTAGACTGATACAGGATGGTGAAGATTAAAATTAAAACCTCACTTCTGGAAAAATGCCAGCTCTAAACGTACAAGAGAAAATTTAGAATGCAGTTAATAGTTGTTGATCTAGTACAGGTAATCCTTGACTTACAATATTTCATTTAGTGACTATTCAAAATTACAACAGCACTGAAAAAACTGATTTATGTCTGATTTTCACACTTAGGACCATTACAACATCACCATGGTCATGTGTTCAAAATCAGATAGTTGGCAGCTGACTTCATATTTATCACAGTTGCAGACTTCTGGTGTCATGTGATCATCCTTTGTGACCTTCCGACAAGCAAAGTCAATGGGGAAGCCATATTCGCTTAACCATATTTCTAACTTAACAACTGCAGTGATTCACTTAACAACTGTGGCAAAAAAGATCGTAAAATGGGGCAGAATTCACTTAACAAATGTCTCACTTAGCAACAGAAATTTTGGACTCAGTTGTAATTGTAAATCGTCAACCCCCTGTAATCATAGTTGAAAAGAAGACTATTAATAGAATAAAGAAGCTGGCCAAAAACGTGTTTGAGCCCATTTTGTAACTACATATAAAGTGAAAATAAAATTGTAAACCTGGTGCTAAAAGCTTATTGTAAAAAATACGTGTTTAAACACATACAAATCAGTAAAATAATCAGTGGAAATGTAAATAATGGATTTTCACTTATAGTAGAGTTGGAGATGGTAGGTTTACAGTCCCTTCCAGAAAATTTACCAATTGGGTCCTGCAAGCTGGTGTATGTTGGCTCCAGCGCAGCTTTGCACTTGGGCTTATGCTGAAAAGTTCTGATAAAAAGATCTTGCCGAGCAACAGGAGAGGTGATGCTCAAGGAAGGGTGAATGGCCAAAAATATTATCCTTCTGCGGATGGATGCCTTGTGCATTGGAATAAACCCTTCTACTGATTGAAGAGCCAATCTGAATTTAATTTCCTCTAGGAATTATCCTGCTCTTCTTTTGGAATGACCTATTTGAAAAGTTGAGTAGAATATATTTTAGGAATCGTTAACAGAGATGTTTCCTTTTAGATGGATGTTCATAGCAGGATTCGAGCAGTTCTTGCTGAGACCATAAGAGAAGAATTGGCACCTCAACATCAACAATTATCTGAAGAAGATCTAATGAAAGCCTTAACACGGCGAGGAATCATTGATGATGTTATGAAAGAACTCAACTTTGTGTCTGTGAGTACAGTTTGGCATTAAAAAAACCCATTCTGGAGCAATATTAATGAGCATAATAAAATTATTGCTCTCCTTGAAGAATTTCTGAGGCTTCTTTGTGATATAAAACTATCTAAAAACAATATAAATGATTATGTTTCTTTAGTGAAATGGAACAAAATGCAGCTTGATTTGGAAATACAATAGCTAATATGTTAGGACACAGGGGAAGGCCATTCCTGGTTTGCCACTTTTGGTATAAACTTGCCTCTTCCTGCTATGCTATCTCATTTGTATCCTTAAGAATCCATTCTGCTGGAGATTCAAAAAAGGGACAGAAAGTAGACGACCACTTTGTCCTCACTGAGTACTTAAAGGCTGAGAATAAGCCTAACAAATTTCTCCATCCCTGAATTTAATAGTTCTACCATTATCACTTAGTGTTCTCTCACCAAACAATAACAGATAAATAAGCATCCTATTTCTCTTTACAACCTCTTGTGTCCAAAATGGATGCGAACTTGGTGTCTATAACCATTGACAAATATACTAGTTTTGAAATCAACAAATAAGAGAACATAAAATAGCTGGGCATGTTGAAATGCAAATATTAGAATGTTCTTATTTATTGCATATTTCAAAAAATAAATAACAAAGAGTTTATTTGCTTAGGGGTGTTGGAATAACCAGCTATGCTGAATCATAAAGCTATATTCTTGGGCTAGATATTTGATAGAATAAAATAAAAGAAAGATCTACAGAATTGTAAGAAAATCTGATTTGAAAATGTTCTTAATTTTTTAAAAAATTATATTTGTAGGACATAAATGACAGGGAAAGAATTTCCACTCCAAAACCAGCTACACACTTTGTTGACAGGCAACCAGCACTATTGAAAAAAAGTATGTTCTATATTATCTTAATAAAACTTTAATGATAAGATTATTTTCATTCTATGATTTGTTTACATTTCTTTCATTTTATTTCCCCTCTATATTTTGAGCATCCTTTTGTAAATTTGTCAGTTTATAAAATTTATCCCACATTTATATGATCACCATTTGCAACCTTTATTACCATCATCCTACGAGCAAAACTCAATGGAGAAGCTGGCAGGTGTCACATTTAATGTAGGATTAGTTTAATGATAGTAAGCAAGAACTGCCATTGCTAAGGAATATAGTCAGGTGACATTGTTCTTTATAACCACATAGCATCTGAAAATCTGGTCCCAGTATTTCTACCAGTATTTCTGAACAAGGATTATCTGTAATCTTAATCTTTCACTTAATAGCTAAATATCATATGTATACCTATAAAAATATACCATAATATGATTGTTAGAGCTTAAATAATACAATTCTGTAATTCCCCTTAAAATAAGTCACAATTTGGTCAAAAGCAACATTATTATAGATTTGATAGGAAAATAACTTATACATTTAAAATAAATATTAGGTGAACAATGTAAAGCACATTCTTATTTTAAAAGGAGTCTTTTAAGGCTTCTGAAGATCTTACTCATTTTTTAAAAATTGCTATCTGTATTTTTGCTTACCATTTGTACTACCTTATATTTTTCCAATACTTTACAGCAAATATTGATCCAACACGAAGGTATCTTTACCTTCAGGTTCTGGGGGGAAAAGCTTTCCTAGAGCATCTTCAGGAACCCGAACCTTTGCCTGGTCAAACTTGTTCTACCTTCACTCTTTACTTACATTTCCGGAACCAGCGTTTCTGCTCTAAACCTGTTCCGTGTGCCTGTGAACCAGATTTCAGTGATGGGTTTTTGCTTGAAGTACACAAGGATACTTTAGGTAAGTGAATTTGTACATTGATCAGAATCTAAACTTTATAAAAAATGAGATTTTTTAAAAATGAAAGACTACAAACTTTATATGGGCTTTTGTTAAAACAAGAAAAGATTGATCACTTTTTGATGGACAATTATTTCATAGAAGGGTGTTTTGATCTAGGCTTCCTGAGACAGTAAAAAGCACACAATAGTCCCAAAAACCCTCTTTTCATTTCAATGGCTGTGAATTCTGTTCATTCCTAGCCCGTGATGAGTCACAAATAGTTTGTAAAGAGTCCAACAGAAGTCTGCCACAGTCCTTCGGGATAAGGCTGATAAGCACCCACCTTTATCTCCTTTGACATGCTGCCAAAAACCTAATTGGCAATTAGCTTGCAAGGCCACAAGGAGCACAGAATCAGAACAGAGCTTCAGAATTTAAACTGACCAGCATGAACAAAGTTGCTTCCTGCAAAGGCTCACGTGCCTTTGCTCCTGCTTTATGTTTTATGGGAGGGGCCAATCATCTCCAAGCCTTAATCCAGTCGCCCCTTTTCTCTTAACTGTTCTTGCCTTCTGGCAGCTTTGCACACACGCGCACTGGGAACAGGCTCCCCCTGTTCCTCTGCCTTGCTGATGTCAGGCTCTGGAGTCAGCACATAACTCCCAGATGGCCCTGGCCCAGTAGTGGGTTGCTACCGGTTCTCCCCAGTTTGCAAGAACCGGTAGTAAACATTTTGAGTAGTTCGGAGAACCGGTAGTAAAAATTCTGCTTGGCCCCGCCCCCAATCTATTGCTGCCTCCCGACTCTCAGCTGATCGGCTAGAAGGAAAAAATCAAGACTCACTTGTCAAAGAAGAGGGGGGGAAAAACAAGACACCGTCCCTTTAAATTGAGAAGCCAAGAAGCCTCCCAACTGATTGGCTCGCTTCTCAGCCAGGAGATCGCTTGGCAAAGAAGAAAAGGGGTGGGGGGAAATGCTGTTGTTTTAAATTGACAGAGGGGCTAGAAGCTCCTTTCTGGGTCAGCTGAACAACAAATTGGATAAGAGGAGGAATTCTTATATGGTTCAATGTTTTTGAAGTTTTGGGGTCTGTGCAACATGGGCTTTGTGTTTCTAAAAAGGTTTGGGCTATTTTCATTGTGAAGTATCCTGTCTTGAATTAGTTTTCTGCCTGCTTGTAAATGGAGCCGAACTTCTGGCTTCCACTTTCTATGATCTCTAAGCACTCTGTTTTCTGCTTACAAAGTTTCCTTTATGCAGCTGGCAGGAATGTGGAATTCCAGACAGGTTCCTTGCTAGCAGCTTGATTATAGAGCAGGGAGTTTGATTCCTTCCCAGAACAGATTAATGGGCTGGGGAGGAAATGGGAATTTTGAAGTAACCTTCCCCTAGAGTGGGGAGGGAATGGGGATTTTAGGCTTGCTGTCAAATATCAGCCATAATACTAATGATAGTTTTGAACAATATGCATATTGTATTACATCAGCGGTTCTCAACCTGTGGGTCGCGACCCCGTTGGGGGTCGAATGACGATTTGCCAGGGGTCACCTAAGACCATCGGAAATATGGGAAGTATACTTGCGAGTCGAAGAATTGCGCTCCAATGGTTGATTTCACAAGCCAGCTGCAGGCTCTTCAAATCGCTAGCCGAATTCGGCTTCAGGCGCGATGAATTAAAAAAGAGAGAAATCTTTGCTCTGATGTCTCCCTCTCAAGTCAGCTGCAATCACTCCCAATCGCTAGCCTAATCTGGCTTCAAGTCTCCGCTTTAATGCCTCCGTCCTCAAGGCAATCGCAAGCAGTTCAGATCGCTAGCCAATACGGCTTCAGGCGCGATAAAATCAAAACGAAAATAATTTTACGGTTGGAGTCACCACATCATGGGGAATTGTATTAAAGGGGTCGCCACATCGTGGGGAATTGTATTAAAGGGGTCGCAGCACCATAAAGGTTGAGAACCACTGTATTACATGAATGGCTATTTTATATGTGAAATTATGACTGAAACCTATATAGGTTCAAACTGTCAGGAAGTTTGTCCTTAGTTTTAGGTTGCTTCTCTCTTTGTTGAGTTTCCATCCATTGCTTCTTGTTTTGCCTTCTGGTGCTTTGGAAAATACTTTGCCCCCCACCTTATTTCTAGCAGCCCCTTAAAAGCCTGTTGCCTATCACACTCTTGGGCAAAGCATGTGAGCCATTTCCTCCTTTCAGTGGTCCATGAAAGTGCATCTATAGCAGAGGTCTCTAACCTTGGCCACTTTAAGACGTTAAGACAGCAAAGCTGGCTGAGGAATTCTGGGAGTTGAAGTCCATAAGTCTTAGAGTGGCCAAGTTTGGAGACCCCTGATCTATAGTATGTAGATAATAAAGCTGAAAAAAGGCGAACACATTTTTGCAGAACTATAGATACGTTGAGGCTGGGTGTGACAAGGAATGGCTGGGAGGGGAGGGGCCAGGTGAGGTACCCCTTGACATGAGAGACATTGAGTTGGCCACGCCTACCCAGTCACATGACCATCAAGCCACACCCACTGTCATATGACCAAGCCACACCCACAAAATAAGCCACACCCACAGAACCAGTAGTAAAAAAATTAGAACCCACCCCTGCCCTGGCCCCATCTGCCTCCGATTCAGAGCCCTCGTCCAAGCCTTCCTCGGGCTCCAGGACTGGCCCATGTTTCTCCCCAGCCTCCTCACTGTCCGACTCTGCTGCCAGTTCCGTAGGCTGCTGGTGGACCACAACAAAGGGTGGAAGGCATAACTTTATGTTCTTCTTTTTTCATTCCTTTTCTTTTTTTCTAGCTTTCTTCTTTTTACTTGCATATTTTTACTGTACTGAAAAGATTATGAAAAGATTAAAAGATTATTAGATCTTTTGAAAAGATGATTAGATGTGGAAACTCAGAAAGTTGTTTAACCTGGAATAAATTTCAGAGAAATTGATGGGGTTTATTTCTGAGCTGTACAAGATGGCATTTTCAGGGATTTCTTTTTTACATAGTTTTAAACATTTTAATGAATAGAGCTAGAAATTTGTTCTATAAATAGAATTATTTGGCTTCTCATATAATGTAATCTGAATTCAAATGTGCTCGTCCTTTTTGAAAGAGTTTCTAGCATATTTGGTATCTCACCAGTTTTAAAACTTGGTAGCCTATTTAGAAATACTGTTTCCCATTGTGAATTACCTTGCAGCGAAACAGCAAGCTAACCAGCTACTTCATTATAGTGAATTGCTGTCCTCTTTTTTTTAATTCAGTGATTCTTGGTAGAAGAAAAGCAAATGGGAATAAAGTGCTTAACTCCCTACTAACCTTTTTTTTTCAATCAAAATCTATCTTTCCTTCCCTACTTCCAATCCCAGCTGTTTTTTCTACATGATTTGAACTGGCTATAAATAGTTGCTGAAATGTGATGATAAAAACATTCATGTAATATTATGTCATGTATACGCTGAATATTCTTTATTAGCTTTAAGTGAATTTACATAGTTAACAAATAGCAATATGAATGGGAAGCACTTTTAATTGGAGTTTTTAGTTAACCCTAGTTGGATGTGATGTTGACAGGTGAAGGAAGCAAAATGGTTGATGCTACCACTATGCTGTCCATATGTGATCCAGTGCACATTGTCTTGATCAAAACAGACACATCGGGTGAGACCACATTAGTAGCATCCTATTTCTTAGAATGGCGATCTGTTCTTAGTGCAGAAAACAGGATAACGAATGTGGCAGTTGAACTTCTTGGTGTAGGTAAGTTTAAAACCTGTTTTAACATTGTGGAAAATGATGTTGGGTGCAACTTTGAAAAAAAGATGGAATTAATAGTGATGAAAATGTATTTCATAGAAGAAAGTTCTCAAAAGAACTTTTTCTGAATTTTAGTAACAACATTTATAGATGTAGGAGGAAACAGAATGGCATCTTAGGGTACAACTTCAGAAAGCCTACCGTATATACTCGAATATAAGCCGATCCGAGTATAAGCCGAGGTCCCCAATTTTACCCCAAAAAACTGGGGTAAACTGGGGACTCGAGTATAAGCCGAGGGTGGGAAATGAGGCAGCTACCGGTCGGGGAAACCCTCCCTCCCTCAGCCGAGAAGGCTGGCGGCTCCCCCGCCCCGCCCTCTCACTGCACCGGCAGGGCTTCCCCGCGCTAATGCAAAAGCCCGCCAAGTTTGCTCCATGTGAAAAAAACAAAAACAAAAAAAAACTCGAGTATAAGCCGTATATACTCGAGTATAAGCCGAGGGGACGTTTTTCAGCACAAAAAACGTGCTGAAAAACTCGGCTTATACTCGAGTATATACGGTAATTTCTCTGTTGATCTTCCCTTCATTCTTCAGTCAGAGTAGCTGGATTTTTTTTTTTTTTTATTTTTTTTGCTGGTTGCTAATAGTCCAAACTGATTCTATTTAAATTTAAATTTCTGCTTTGGGAAAACTTTCTCCCAGGTTTCAAACACATTTAATAATGATAAATCTAGTTATAAATTCAAGTAATATTGTATATGGACATTGTATATATTTTGAATGCTTGATCTAGTAAAAGGTTTATTTTCTTACGTTCAAAAGTTGTTCTATAACTTTTGGTTCAAAGGTTCAGAATCAAAGGTTTCTGTTGGAGTACTTAATATCAAACTTGAAATCTATCCAAAACTTAACAAGACTCTTTCTCAGGAAATAGTTAATACTCAGGTATGTTCTAATTAACAGTAATATTAGTACAATTCAAGGTGATTTTAATGTTAAGCAAATTTTAATATTTATTTCACAAGTTAAAATTTGTGTATTATCAAGCATGTAGTTTTCTTGAAACATTCTGGTCTCCCTCCTAAATACAGGTAGTCCTTGAGTTACATAATTGAACCCAAAATTTTCATTGCTCAGTGAGACAGTTGCTAAGTGAATTTTGCTCCATTTTATGATCTTTCTTGCTACCAGTTAAGTGAATTACTGCAGCTGTTAAGTAATTAACGGTTTTGAAGTGAATTTGGCTTTCTTATTGACTTTGCTTGTCAGAGTTCACAAAAGGTGACTGACTACCTGACCCCAGGACACTATAACCATCATAAATGTGAGACAGTTGCCGAATGTCTGCATTTTGATCACATGACCATGGGGATGTTGCAACAGTTGTGTGAAAAATTTTGGTGTCATTTTTTTCCGTGCCATTGTAATTTTGAATGGTCACTAAATGAACTACTGTAAGTCAAGGACTATCTGTAATCAAAGTTAATGTAATAAATATTAAAATGAATATGTAATATGGAATGAGTAACTCCAATGTTTTCAAAATATTATTACATATGTATTCTAGTTCACATTTTCTGTGGCAAATGGCCAATTTATGTAGGAGATGGTACTGTTGAATCTGTCCTAAACAATAAAGCTGTTTCTAATTTTGTATGTATTTGATAATTCTTGTCTAATCTTGCAGTAAAAGAAGCCAGGTCAAAAGAATGGAGTTTCAGGGGAAGGAAAATTTATCTTTGAAAGTTTTCTGGAAATTGTTCAATATCATTAAAAATGTACTACTAGCAAAGCGTTCTTTGTTTTGCTATGCCACAAGAAGTCTGGATCAAGCTTTAATCATTCTTGAAATGTGTTACTCAGCCACACATACACTATATAATAATAATGTATCTTACACTTTATTAACCAAGGACATTCAGATTTAAGATTAGAGTTAATTACAGTAGAACACGAGGACATATTATTTATACCTTGAATAAACTATATAAATATTTACTCTATTTTGTTAGTAGCAGGACGTTTATACTAGCCATTAGTTCAATTTATACTAGCAAGGCATATACTTTATGATTTATAATGAATCTGAATTCAGAAAAGAATTCTGAAAAATATAGTAAAGCACGTGGTCGTTTTTTCAATTACAGATTTCTTTAGAACGGCAGAAAACAGCAGAAAAGGAACGTTTGTTTCTTGTGTATGCAAAGCAGTGGTGGAGAGAATACTTACAGATCAGGACTTCGCACAGTTCAAGATTAGTGAAAATATTTGCCCAGGTATGGAATATGCTATTCCACATTCTTGGTTGAAGGGGTTTTCCCCGCCGCCTTGAAAGAGGCGGTGGTGAGACCTCTCCTGAAGAAGCCTTCCCTGCACCCAGCTATTTTGGGAAATTACCGTCCAGTTTCCAACCTTCGCTTTGTGGCGAAGGTTGTAGAGAGTGTGGTTGCGTGGCAGCTCCCCCGGCACCTGGAGGAAACTGTCTATCTAGACCCGTTCCAGTCCGGCTTCCGACCCGGTTACAGCACGGAGACGGCTTTGGTCGCGTTGGTGGATGACCTCTGGAGGGCCAGGGACAGGGGTTGTTCCTCTGCCTTGGTCCTATTAGATCTCTCAGTGGCTTTTGATACCATTGACCATGGTATCTTGCTGCGCCGGATGGAGGGATTGGGAGTGGGAGGCACCGTTTATCGGTGGTTCTCCTCCTATCTCTCTGACCGGTCGCAGACGGTGTTGACAGGGGGGCAGAGGTCGTCCGCGAGGCGCCTCACTTGTGGGGTGCCTCAGGGGTCGATTCTCTCGCCTACCCTGTTCAACATCTATATGAAGCCGCTGGGTGAGGTCATCAGTGGTTTCAGGGTGAGTTATCATCTGTACGCTGATGATACTCAGCTGTACTTTTCCACCCCGGACCATCCCAACGAAGCGGTCGAAGTGCTGTCCCGGTGCCTGGAAGCTGTACGGGTCTGGATGGGGAGAAACAGACACAAGCTCAATCCCTCCAAGACGGAGTGGCTGTGGATGCCGGCACCCCGGTACAGTCAGCTGCATCCGCAGCTGACTGTTGAAGCAGTTAGTGGCCCCAAAGGAGGTGGTTCACAACTTGGGCGTCCTCCTGGATGGACGGCTGTCCTTTGATGAACATCTGGCGGCCGTCTCCAGGAGGGCCTTTTACCAAGTTCGCTTGGTCCGCCAGTTGCGTCCCTTCCTTGACCGGGATGCCTTATGCACAGTCACTCACGCTCTGGTTACGTCTCGGTTGGATTACTGCAATGCTCTCTACATGGGGCTGCCTTTGAGGTGCACCCGGAGGCTGCAGTTAGTCCAGAATGCGGCTGCGCGAGTAGTAATGGGAGCCGCTCGTGGCTCCCACGTAACACCACTGCTCC
Organism: Ahaetulla prasina; assembly: GCF_028640845.1. Classification (NCBI taxonomy): domain Eukaryota; kingdom Metazoa; phylum Chordata; class Lepidosauria; order Squamata; family Colubridae; genus Ahaetulla; species Ahaetulla prasina. The sequence goes on along the minus strand of NC_080541.1, from coordinate 62,974,845 downwards.
GTAGTCTGCACTGGCTTCCTGTGGTCTTTCGGGTGCGCTTCAAGATTTTGGTTACTACCTTTAAAGCGCTCCATGGCTTAGGACCCGGGTACTTACGAGATCGCCTGCTGCTACCCTATGCCTCCCACCGACCTGTATGCTCTCATAGAGAGGGTCTCCTCAGGGTGCCGTCCGCCAAACAGTGTCGTCTGGCGGCCCCCAGGAGTAGGGCCTTCTCTGTGGGAGCATCGACGCTCTGGAATGAACTCCCCCCTGGCCTACGTCAAGTGCCTGATCTTCGGACCTTCCGTCGTGAGCTAAAAACATACTTATTTATTCAAGCGGGACTGGCATAATAGTTTGATTTTAAATTGGGGTTTTATTAATATTCTTAAATATTTTAAATTTAATTTTAATTATTAGCCGTTTTTGTAATTTTGATATGTTTTAATTTGTTTTAATTGTACATATTTTGTATTTTATCTCCGGCTGTACACCGCCCTGAGTCCTTCGGGAGAAGGGCGGTATAAAAATTCAATAAATAAAAAAAAAAAAATTCTAGACCAGTGATGGCTAACCTTTTTGTCGCTGAGAGCAGGTGCACACACCCGTAATGCAATGTGCGCATGACCCCCATGTGCACCCTGCACATGCAGACGAACCCCCCTGCGCAACCCACATATGCATGCGTGCATGTGCCCCACCAAATGTTCATGCATATCACCTACATGCACCCCGCGCATGTGCGGCAGAGACCCAAAATCGTATTTTAAATGGAAAACTGAGTTTAGGTGTTCCTTTAGGTATTCTTGGAAAATTAAAAAAATGGTAAACAGCTTCAGCAGAGTATTTTGTGATCTTCTTCCTATAAAAATATAATGATAACTTGGAAGGCTAGTAAACCTCCTGGGCTAATTAGAATAGAAAAAAACATCCTCATTTGTTTGCTTTTTAGTAAATGAGTTTTGAGAAAGCATGATCATCCACCCACTTAGACAGCTGATTTATGAATAAGAAAACACTTAAATCATCATGCCTAAAAAACTCTTTTAAAACACCAGCAATACCACCCACCCTCAAATTTAGCTTACATAATTTACACATGAAAATCTGCAAGAAATCTGATGATTATAAAAGAGACTATGATAAATGCACATATAAACATATTAACCCTAACTACTTGTGATTTAAGACTTCAGTTATAGAAGTTTTAAATGCCTTGGTTCCAACTTTTTATCTCAACATACCTGTTTTTTAAAAGTAATCACTATGTTTTATTCAGACTAGCATAAGAGAATCCAGTGGTAATTTTTTGATGATTGCTTGGTGCTCTTTCAAAAGATGATCTGGAGATTAGAGGATTCTCAATAGTGTGGGGAGATGGTGCTCAGGACTGTAGGGAGAACAATCAATATCTGTCCGTATATTGCCCAGTTGAATAATATTGTCCTTACAGTATCATTATTTGTTTAAAAGTACAAAAATGCAATTGTGGAACCAAAGAACAAATATAACCATTTGAATTCAATGGTATCATTGCTAGATAGAATATTGATGAATTATTTCTGTGTGTATGTATGTAGTTGTATTTTAATTTTCATTTAATATGCATATTGATTCTAGAAAAAACCTTGGCCTAGTTTTTTTAACTATTGCTATTTCCTACTACACTTTTAAAAACCATTGATCCAAAGAAAAATTTACTTTATCTTTTTAGTATTTTGCTATAATGAATCTAGTAGCTTTTAGCAACAACTGAATTCATTCTTTATATTGCACATTATATAAGTGTTGAAAAAATTGATAGTAAAGTTCCATTATAATTAAATACTGCATGGTTATATAATTTTTCCAATTTGTTATATAACTGGAAACAAAATAAAAAAACTGTCAGATATGATAATTCTACAATTTATTCACTGTAATAACAATCCTTTTGCTATAACCTCTAGAAGTAGATAAATGAATATAAATACAGATAATTTAAAAATTCCTTTCATTTCTGGTTACCAAAATCAGTGTCATATAAGGAGAAGAGTGATGGACTAAGACTAGAGACACCAAGATTCAAAGGTTGAATACCATGGAGCTTATTAGAAAACCTTGAGCTAGGTACTGTAGTATTTACATGAAACCAGGGCACTTCTAAGTTCCCACCTGCAAAAAAGACTAGACAGAAAAATCATTGTAAATGCAGGCTAATTCTTGTACAATGACTAGGTTCCCTGCTTTGTCAACTTTTACCAAGTTAACTACTGAAACTAATCCTGAAGCTTTCTCCTTCTCCAATAAATGTGTGCATGTGTCACATTTGTGTATAATTGCCTGGCCTCTAGTAGACTAAAAAAATGGAATAAAATAAGGGTCCATATTGATTTCCTAACCATATAGTCAATTATTCTCTTTTAAAAACCCACAAAATACCCCTCACATTTCCAGCAGAAACAGCAAAAAAAAAAAAAAGTGGGGAGAATATTTTGGGTGGGCAATTGCAGAAGTTGAAGCCTGCGCTTCAATTATACCAAAGTTGGTGAGGCAGGAAGCAAGCAACTGATGGAGAGAAAAAAAGAGAAGCTGTATATAGGTGTTTTTTTTAAGGGTTAAAATTAAGACCTTAAGAGGTTGTAACTCCTATATGACTTTATCTAGATTTAGAAGCTAAACAAAGAGACCGTTTGAGAAACGTCCTGGAAAAAAACCAGTAGCAAATAAACGAGTTCCTTAAAACAGTGGCAGCTATTTTTCATCCTGATTCTTCATAATAATTTTTGAAGCATGCAGATGTATTTGATTTAATGTACTTTTTCACACACCTTTTACATTCAGGATGAAAATGGGATAAACAGGCCAGTATGTTCATATATTAGGCCACTTCGAGCAGGCCGACTTCTGGACACACCTCGGCAAGCTGCCAGATTTGTCAACGTGATTGGTTATGAAAAAGCCCCTATCATTGGGGGAGGAAACAGTAAACAAGAACAATGGTGTTCTCTTCTGGCCTTTCTCTGTAGAAACAAGGTATAATTTAAATCTAAATTCTTCTATATTATTAACTCATAGTTCAAGCAATTTTGAATATGATGGCTTTCATCCAGAAGCCCTGTGCTAAAATTTATCATGCCTCTGAACCGATGAAACAATGCAGTTTAGATGTTTTTGCATGTTATAGACATAAAGAAAACTATAATTAAGCAGTAAAGTTCAATGTCTGCCTTTTCCTAGTATTGCTAAATAAGGAACAAATTCTAGCATATATTTCCTATATAAAATAACAAGGTATTTGCCTTTTAGTAATAAGTTCTGAGTTTTCCTTCTCCAATAAATTTGTGCATCATTTTCTAATAGCATATATTCAGTAACATCTTGTTAGCTAGGGATATGCAAAATCCAACTATTTGGGAATAAAACCTGAAGAGCAATACAGGTAGTCCTTTGAAGTTCCAGCCTATTTACCTGGGGTACTTACGAACCAGATTCAAAGTTCTGTCAGTTGGGCCCTTCCCCCACTCCCTCACCCCCGCAACTACATCACCCCAATTTGGGCACTTGGCAACCAGGCCACATTTGCAGCATCCTGCAGTTACATGACCACATTTTAAGACATTTTGCCCCATACAAAATGTCTTACTTCTGGTTTTTGGAAAAACTGCACTCATAGTGAACCATTGGTTTGCTTAACAACTGCCACAAAAAAAGGTTGTAAAATGAGGTTGGTCACATGACTGACCTGCTTTACAACTATTAAAGTTACAGCTGTGATGGGCAGGCTTCATTACAATTGTAACTCAAGGGCTACCTGTAGAAACTTCCAATTTTCCTTTGGATCATGCTGAAATTATTCAGATTCTGATATTCTGGAAGGGGAAGTGAATTTCAGAAATAAATTTCTCAAATTGGAAGTAGTTTAAAGTATTCTAGAAATAGTGCAGAAAATTTATTTCCTTAAGATGCTAAATTATTTAACAATGGGATGGTTCAGAGGAGACCAGAGGCAATCTATGAATCTAGACTAATGGTAGATGTGCATATATGTTCTGTTCTAGAAAGAGATTATTTTGCAACCTTTCATTTTTTTTCTGTAGATCACACCAATCTGGACATTTACAAACATCGACCTTCCAGAATAGGAAATGATTCATGTGTAAAGGAAGAGAACATTTTACATATTCCTATATATTTATAATGATAAATAATGGTAATTTGTTTGAGCCAAGAACTCTTAGATAGTTGCTACATTAGTTATAATATGCCACTTATATTGTAAATAGATGTTAACTTTTACTTTGTAAAAAAATAAAAATAGTTCTTATGAGTTTGCGTTATACCTTTAATATATCTCCTTTTCAGGGTGATTGTGAAGATCATGCTAACCTTTTGTGTAGTCTTCTGTTGGGATTTGGGATGGAAGCATTTGTTTGTGTAGGAACAAAAGCTAAAGGCACTCCTCACACATGGGTGATGACTTACGGGACTGATGGAGTAACTACTTTTTGGGAAAGTTTAACAGGACATAGGTAAGAAAAGTAGTAAAAGTATGGCAAGTTATGACAATTTAAATATCAGAATGCAAACTATTGGAAAGCATTTAGTTTTGTTTAACCAATCAGTAGATCAAATTATTATTTAACAAAAATGTTTCAGTTCAGACTGAGCACGCTAATTCATTAAAATGCCATTCAAAATAATTGCTATTTTGCAGTCAAAGGTCTGTAACTTAGCTACATGTACAATTCATGAGAAGAAATGTATAGCTCCAAAAGATAATTTATCAGTAGTCTATATAAGTAGCAAAATTGTGATTAGATGGCTTGATCGTGTATTTGTCAAGAATTTAAGGCAACCAATGTTTCAGTACAACATCCATCTTTTCAGGGCAATTTCACAATGGAAATGCTGTTTGGTGGTGAAAAACTGGTGGCATAAGAATGAAAGGTGACTAAAAGTACAAGGGTGAGGACAGGATAACTAACCGTCCTGTGAAATACTGCATTATGAAATGAAGAACAGAGATTCAGGCTTAGCTCTTGAGTTTGCATGGGTATTTATGGATGTATTGTTGAATGAAAGTATTCTTGAACCGATCCCTGTATTTTTAATCAAAGTTGAACAATCAGCAACTCATCTATGCCAACATAATGTCGACTAAAAAGCCAATCCATTAGATTAGTTTAAAATTTAATTTAACTTTTGCTGTATGAAGGCATATCTTTTGTTCTTTAGATACATACACAATCCTGTCAAACCTGATGATCCTCCAAATGTTAAGCAACCCAAGGCACTATATCCTTACAGAACAATAGGATGTATCTTCAATCATCAGAAGTTTTTGGCAAACTGCCAGCCTGCTGATGCTGTAGAAATTTGTATCTTTGATTTGCATGATGAATCCAAATGGAAACCAATGAGTGGAGAAGCAATCAAATCTGTGTGTTCTCCAGGGGCCACAACTGCACTTCCATCTTTTCCTCCTCTCTGTAGTTCCACAACTGATGCTGCATCAGCAAGCAATGAACTAGAATTGCAATTTAGAATGTTAGTCGTAGAACATAGGAAGGTAGGTATCTTTATTGGTAGGCGCTATGAATATGTACATTTACTTTTTAAAAATAAAGCCAATTTACTTTTAAGTTAAAAAGTGTATGCTTCTTTAAAATTTGCCTCATATTTCTTTTGTATTTTTAAATGCTGCATCTAGGTATCTTAAATGCTTCTTCTGGTTTTTAAATTGCTCCTATTTCATCTTCTGTCCTTGGTTCTACAACAGTACTGGGTCAGTATATTCCTATCATACGACCTATTTTCTATCAGACTCAGTAACTTTGCTATCAACTCAAATCTTTTTCATACAACTTAATGTTTAGAACAGCCAGAGTCAAGTAGGATTGAAACTAATTCTGGCAAGGGGTAATGAATTATATTCCATGAGTTGCTTAAGTAAATCTGACAACAGTTCATTACTGTTAATTTAAAAATGAGAATGTAGTTCTATATTCTAATAAAATCTGAGTAGAGGTACAGTTACCCTCGTTTAGCAACCACAATTGTGACTGGCAGCTTTGTGGTTAAGTGAAGTGGTTGTTAGGTGAGAAATCATGTTACTGTGGTTTCCTTTATCCACCCCTTCACTCTTTGGAACAAATTCACTATTTTTCTAAAAAATTAAAAAGAGCACATGGTGAATTCCTCTTCATTATAACATCCATAAGTTTATTTACAGTAGTGAGCATTGCTTTGTGTAGTTATTAACCTTTTAATCTGGATGAATATAGGATTTTCATACTTTTATTTTTACTATATAAAATACAGAGAAGAAAAGAAAATAGGAAATTAAGACAGGGAATGGGAACAGGGGAAAATGGGTTTGAGATACAAGGGGGAAGAGAAAAAGAAAGAAAAGGGGGCATTGACTTCCAACTCTTCCTAGCACCGTACAAGATAAACACACTCCAACCTCAACTTTTTGCTTTTACACATTAATATATAACTAGCCATTTATATAACACGAAATCTTTCTAATCAACAAAACCAAGATCAAAGTTTCATTTTTTTTCTTCACAAGCAAAAATTCTAGAAGTGATATCCAAATAATATATTTTCCTCTTTAAATAAAGTAATCAAATTAACCATTCCTGCTTTCCTTGCTATGGAAATACTGTGTATTTCTATTTGTACCTAATAATCTTTGTGAGCTGTCACCATTTTTATTTACAAAATTTATTGTATTCTTTCAAATTCTTTGGCCTTACTCAAAGAAAAAAAAATACAGGATTTTCACATAATCCTGGATTTTTCTTCTGAATATCTTAAATAATAAAATAAAAAAGATGAAAAGGTTTCATTTGTACATAATCCCTGGATAGAATGGTAAAGCCTGAAGATTTTATATTACTCTTTGCTGGGCAGTCACTGAAGAAGCTTAGAGGCTTAGAGCCCAGAGATTCCATGTCATTCAGTACACCATTAGGTGGCAGATCAAGACAGTTAATATTTTTATTTTTTTCTTATTGTACATTAAAAAAATTACAATGCTCAAAGTACTTATGTACTAAATGATATATGGCTTGTTTATAGAACATTCTCTATACACATACCCAACATACTGTTCAAATAAAATAGTTTATGGTGTTTGCAATTTGTAATGTGGTCTAGACCCATTTTGTCCTGCACATTTCCAGTTAAACCTTACAAAATAACAATACCTTTTTGTTCTTCAATCTTTAAGAGAATTTAGCCATGTCTGTAATCTAACTTTTACATTTTTTGAAAGTGCCTTCTATCAAAAAAAAAGTGATAAACTCTTTCTTAAACATTCACCTTCTGACCTTGTCCAAGTGTTTTAAGAAAACCAAACATATATATTTCAAACATTTATAAACTGCAATAGTAAAATTTAAAATTTCCTTACAATGGTTGCTTTCAAGTGACAAAGTTTAGTAGTACAAAATAAGGACTCAAAAAAGTGATATTTTTCCCTTTACCTATTTTCCCTATAGATATCATAGGGCATATGGCATTCTGTTTTATAATTCAGATTTGTAAACTAAAAATATGAGTGAGGATAGAGTACTAAACTATTTAGCTAAATTGTGAGTTGCTTTTGTGTGTAACCTTTTCTAAAGACAAACCGGCAAAATTAATTGTTATTGCATCTCTTATAATTAATGGCAATTATCAACTCCTTTTATGTTTTTTGTTTTGTCGATGTACAGGATCTTAGCCTTGCAACAGTTTGGGACGATCAGTTATCTTATTTCTTGTCACCAGCTTTGGCAGCCTATGAACTTGAACGCACAACAGGAATTTCTTCAGGAAATGAAGAATTTCAAGATATTATCAGGAGGGCTGTACCAGATGGTCATACATTCAAAGGATTTCCCATTCACTTTGTGTATAGAAATGCTAGGAGAGCATTTTCTGCATGTCTTCGGTAAAACATGTTTCCTTTTTCCAATATAATTTTTATCTAAGATTGTTGTGGTCCGTCAGCAGCCTACAGTGCTGGTGGCGGAATCAGACAATGATGAGGCGGAGGCGAGGCCAGGGCCATCAAGAAATGGGGTGTGGATTTTAGAGCCTCCAGGGCCTGAGAGTAGTGAGAGTGAGGTGCGGACTCCAGAGCCTCCAGAGGCCAAGAGTAGCGAGGAGGAGGAACTGGGAGAGCCTGTCCCTAATGCCCGAATGAGAAGAGAGGTCACCTCGGGGGTAGGGCCAAGAGATAATTGGCCCCTCCCATAAGGTTTAAAAGGAGACCGGCATCGGTGTCTCAGTTTGCCAGAAAACAATGTTGGAGCTGCGCTCGTCCCATTCTCTGCTCGGGATGTTTCTCCAAGAAAACCTTGGCAGCTCTACATTCGCTGCTCGAGACGCTTATCTGCAAAGGACTTTGGCAATTATCTAAATTGGACCAGGTTGGAAATGATGACAGACTGTTTTGTGTGAGAAGCCTTTGCTTTCTTTTGAATTTCACGACGCTGGGAATGGGTCAATTCCCAGCTGCTTGAGTAAAGTTTATTTTCATTAAGGACTGTGTTTGTTGCTACCTGTTCGAGTCTGGGTCACAACAAAGATACTGGTCTGATATTATCATTCTGTATAAGATATCTGATTCAAAATTGAATCAAACAGAATAGAAAATTGGAGGGATCACGAGGAAAATATAAGAGCCAGTTCAGTGCAGTGGTTAAGATGCTGGCCTACAAACCAGGAGACTTGATTTCTATGCAACCCTTAGGCATGACAGCTAGCTGGGCGACTTTGGGCCACACGCTAAACCTATTTCACAGGGTGGTGGTTGTGGGGAAAATAGGAAGCAGAAGTATGAGGTATGTTTGCTGCCTTGAGTTATGTATAAAAGGCAGGATAAAAATCTAATAACATTACAGTAATGCAGTATTCATAGCTAACAGAAACAGTGTCAGTTTGGATGTACTTCCCCATGTAACAAGACTTTTGTGGGGAAATACCATCACATTTGATGTGGAAAATTTGTTTCATTTCTTGCTGAGGTTATTAAGAAGGGCTTCAGAATGATATCGAGTTTCCAGATCCATTTTACTTAGACTTTTTATTAATAGTGAAATTGCTTTGATTACCTTGGTATATGACCTGAACCAGGAAATTGAAAGTAAGCTTGCCAGTTCTCCTGACCCTGTCATTAGCTTTTGATATTATTGCCATAGTGTGCTTTGGGACTGTTGACAGGCTTGAGACTTTAGGATATTTGCTTCCATTCCTCTATGCGTGGTCTGAGTTCAGGAAAAGGTGTAGAAGACTACTGCTTGACACCTAAGTTTACCTGCAATTATTTGCACTTTTATTACCTGACTAATGGATAAGGCCAGAATCCAAACAATTATCATTCTTGCTATTGCATTGAATATTAATTTATTTAACTAAAAAAACCTGATTGGCTATGCAAATCGTGTCAACAGCTGCAATTTGGTTTCTGGAGACCTGGTTTGAGTTATATAGATGATGGGCTGCTGCCACAAGATGGATCATAGCTCATAAAATCAATAAATGTGTTCAGCCAAAGCACAGTGAGCCTGGTTAGTAAGCTTTAAATCGTATGTTAGGAGGCATAATAATGTACACTATGATATACAGATATGTATGCTAGTTAAGTATGGTGTATGGGGTTTTGATTTTTTTTTCCTCCCTTGAAAATCACACTCAACCAAAAGATTAGAAAATGTGTCCTTTGAGAAGAGATTGAAGGAGCTGAGAATATGTTTAGCTTTGAGAAAAGACAATTGAGAGTGGGATATGAGAGCATTCTTCAAAGATCTAAAAGTATGTCACATAGAAGATTAAGATCTATTCTTTCTGGAGATTTAATGGATTAAAGCTATGTGAAGGTATTTTTGAATGACAGGTAAAAGAAACTTCCTAATGGAGAGAAGAACCAATTATCCAGAAACGCAGAAGGTTCTTTTTCATTGCTTGGTTCAAGCAGAGGCTAGATGCCCAATTCATTTGAATTCCCCAATCAGGAGGCTGGACTTGATAGCCTAAATGGCCCCTTTCAAATTTTTTATTATATAATGTGATTCTAAACTAGCTTTAATAAGTTAACCTTTTTGTGTGATAATTAGTATTCTCAACATATACTATAGGTGATATTTATTTCAATCAAATTACAATAATGCTTCATGTTTCTGCTTCTTCAAATAGATCTCCTTTCTGTGAAGAAATTCTGTGCTGTAGAGGGGACCAAGTAAGACTTGCAGTTCGTGTCAGAGTATTCACATATCCAGAATCTGCGTGTGCTGTTTGGATCATGCTTGCTTGCAAATACCGTTGTATACTTTAAGAAATTGTTTGCATATTTAGGTAAAATTGTGTGCTATTACATGCAAACCTTATAGAAAATCGAATATTGTGTGTGTTATGAATGCAGACTGATCCTGTCTCAAACCTGGTTAAACAGAATTTATTTGGATTGATTTTAATGGACTTAGTTTCTGTGTCTACTTAGATATATACACTAAAGGAGCTATTTAAGGCTATGGAGGGTTGCCCTCATGTTGAAAGGTATTGGGATTGCCATTCAGCTTCCTCAGCTTTCAAAGAGCTACAAGAGGCAGTCTGTGATCTCTGACATTTTAGGGCCTTTTTAAAAACAACAACACCTGGAATCACTATTTTGGGTCCGTTTTAAATTAAAGGAGTAATTGGAAATGATTGTCTTCTATATGCTAACTGTTCCCATCCTTAAAATCCTGGGAGGAAAAGCCAAACAGGGCAAAATTCAGCTAAAAATGCTAATATTTATTTTTCAGAGTTAACCTCATTTCAACTCACTCTCTTAATTCTGAATAAAAGCATCAGTAACAAAAATCATGCCACTTAAACTCGAATATATTGCCTCCAGATTTTGGCAGCACAATCTTATCACTCCTGATTTCAGGAGATTTTAAAAACAAATATTTGAATACAATATGGTGGATCCCTAATAAAGGATACTGCTATACTGTTGGAATTGATCTGTGTAATTTTATACTGTATATCATGTCAGAAATTGTATAATGTATTTTATATATTTTATTGGAATAAAATCTGTGTTAATAATGAATGATTTCCAGAAGTTTAAATTGGTAAAAATCTAAATCAGTTTTCTAACAACAACAACAACAACAAAACCACCCAGAAATTAAAGCCGTAAAATGTATATAGTTTTTCTTTTGAAAATCTATTAAAATGATAGGTGGGAACATCCTGTATAATCATACTGTAATAGTTTACACAAAATCTAAATACTAAATCAAATGGAGAAAAGAGATTCAGTCTGTCCATAAGGGTTATGGACAATGATTAGTTTGTGATATGAATATGCATACTTCCATCATAATGCAAGATCAGCTAATTACAATTCAGATTTTGATTCTATATTGCAACTAAACATATCATTGTTGATGTTCCTGAAAAATAAGACTAAGCCAATGCTTTTCATAAATGGCTATAAGCCAGTCTTCAACCTATTTGTGGAAATATTGCCTGTCTACTTACATTACACTTTTATATTTCGTAATTTAAAGAATGTATTCATAATAATAGTGAATAATAGTTCCAAAGGAGAGAAGCACTCAGATTAAGAGATCTTCAGTATCCAATTGAGTAGGTTTTATTGCCTCTGCTGCCTATTTCTTCTTATAGATTGTGTTTATATAACTCATTGAACCATAAATTAACTACTCATATTTCAGTCCAACATGTTTTTATAAATCCAGATCATGAGAATAATTTACGTTTAGTATGTTTTGCAAATTTAGAATTATAATTAGGTTAATTATAATTAGGTTAATTTTTGGTAAAGGCAGTGTATGGACAGAGCTATGGATTTGGAAGCGTTGTGCTTCAGCATTTAGTGAGCAGGGTCTAGAAATAAGAGGTCTTGTCAACCTTCACCAACCTGTTCCAATCAGAAAAGAGTTTGGCTAAAGACCAATCAGAAGTCAGCATTCCTGCTTATAAAAACAGGAGCCCATTCAGTTCCTGTTCAGTTGCCTATTATCTGCATAGCAGACCATCTTGCCTCTAAATATGCCAGCCACAGTTGCTGGTGAAACCTCAGGAAATCTGTTATTTAGAGCAGGGGTGTCCAACCTTGACAACTTTAAAACTTGTGGACTTCAACTCCCAGAATTCCTCAGCCAGCTTTGCTTTGCTGGCTGAGGAATTCTGGGAGTTGAAGTCCACAAGTCTTTTTTTTTTTTTTACATTTATACCCCGCCCTTCTCCGAAGACTCAGGGCGGCTTACAATGTATAAGGCAATAGTCTCATTCTATTTGTATATTTTTTACAAAGTCAACTTATTGCCCCCCCAACAATCTGGGTCCTCATTTTACCTACCTTATAAAGGATGGAAGGCTGAGTCAACCTTAAAGTTGCTAAGGTTGGAGACCCCTGGTTTAGAGCTCAAATTCCACTTTGAAGGCTCACTAAATCTTCTAAGCCAAACACAAGCATACACGGACTGTATCCGTCTGTCTGAAGCAGCCTCATTAAACTGATGCCAAGTTTCCTTCTGGCCCAATATGATTTCCTGTTGGATTTGTAGAAATCTTGCTTAACTGCCCAGGCCAGGAATTAACCAAGGCTGTAGGCTAAATTGGGAAGGGAAAAAAACATCCTAAAAGGCAGCGGCAAACCACTTCTGTACTGTTGACCAGAAAATAACTTGGGTGTGTCAGGATAGACAGCAGAAGTCAACATTTTTTTAAATCAAAGTTCAGTGACTATTAAGGTTGCAGCTTTTACACATATTAGCATGAACAGATTAGACATTTTAAAATGAATAAAACGTGTAAAAAAATAAACAGCAAAAGGAAAGCAGAAAAAATATATTAATGAAATCTCTTTGTCAGCAGAACACAAACACCTACTCTTCTTGTATTTCACAGCAATGGATTAGCAATAAATACCTATTATACATATATATTCTGTGGTAATTCTGGGAGTAAAGAAAATCTTGTAACCTAAATGAACTATTAGCATCATACTTACCATAAGTATTTTAATTCTGGTTTTAATGTGGCCTTGTCTTTACTTTGAGATAATTGATTAAATAAACTAATGGCTGAATTCATATGACACATTACATCCTACACTTAAAAAAATCCCAAATTTATACATCATGGAATAGGTTTTTCCTCAAGGATTCCAAGTCTAGACAAAACTTCAGGAATTTATAGGCTTCCAAATTTATCTACTGGCGCAAAGATGATTTGCAACAGCAAGTCCATTTCTTTCCCCTTGGCTTTTATAGTTTTGGGAGGGGCACCATGGGGGAGGTCCCCTGTGATGCTGCATCCTTCTGTCTTGAGGTTACACAATGTAAAAAAGCTACAAGATGGTTTGGTTTTGCCTTAGAGATTATGTGAATCAAACTCCTGCATTTTGCAATTCCCAAATTATGCCTTATCAAAATGCACGCCTTTAGCCAATTGTAGTTTATTCAAGAACCATAAATAAATTATGTCTTAATATGTTATATGTAATCTTATTCAAGGATGGGTTTTGCTGTTATCTCGATTATTTTTCAAATGCTGCTAACACATTCCATTCTAAAAGAAATCATTTAAAAATCGTTTGATTAAAATATGTAGTTACCTATTTGGTTGGGGTTGGGATTAAAGGAAGACTTTTATCTTTCCACAATCTTTTTTTCTTGCATACTGATATATTACTGATAAAAAGAGTTGGAAGACAGCAGTTATGATAGCAAAGAGGTGGCTGGAGTTGACTGTGAAACAGATCACAAATTGCTTATGGCCAAGTTCTTAGTTAAGCAGAAGCAGAAGACATCCTAAGCAGTTTCCATATCATCTTGAGCATATATCCAACATTTTCAAGAAGAATATCAGAAATCACTTTCAAATCTGGAACTTCACCAAAGGAACTGAAGAATAGAATGATCTAAGAATGATCTAAGTGCCAAAGCCCACTGCAATTACATAGCAAAAAAAGCTCTTAAGAGTTGTAAACCTAATCTTGCGTAGTTTCTTTTTCAAAAACACCACACTATTAACCAGAGCATATAAAACATTTGCTAGACCAATTCTAGAATACAGCTCGCCTGTTTGGAACCCTCACCACATCTCTGACATCAATACAATTGAACGTGTCCAGAAATATTTTACAAGAAGAGTTCTCCATTCCTCTGAAAACAATAGAATACTCTATCCCACCAGACTTGAAATCCTAGGCTTAGAAAACTTGGAACTCCGTTGCCTTCGACAAGACCTAAGCTTAACTCACAGAATCATCTATTGTAATGTCCTTCCGGTTAAAGACTACTTCAGCTTTAATTGCAATAATACTAGAGCAACTAATAGATTTAAACTTAATGTCAACCACTTTAATCTAGATTGCAGAAAATATGACTTCTGTAACAGAATCATCAGTGCTTGGAACACTTTACCTGACTCTGTGGTCTCTTCCCATAATCCTAAAAGCTTTATCCAAAAACTTTCTACTATTGACTTCACCCCATTCCTAAGAGGACCATAAGGGCGTGCATAAGCGCACAAACGTGCCTACCGTTCCTGTCCTATTGTTTTTCTTTTCTTCTTTCTATATATATGCTTATACCTCCTTATATTTACCCATATATGTTTATATACTATATAATCTTTTGTATGATTCCTACATATATTGTTGTGACAAAATAAATAAATAAATAAATAAATAAATAAATAAACTTAAAGAAATTATTATAGATTCATTAAAAAGAAACAGAAGGAATCAAACTGGATGTCAGAACAAATCATGGAAATTGCCAAGAAAAGAAGTCAAACCCCAGAAAGACAAAAATCTCGAGAAGGATCTTAACTATTTCAGAGAGCTTTTAGAAGAGACAAGAAGCACTATGTCTGCAAAGACATCAAAGAAACAAGTCTTTTAAAAGAACTTTTTTTACTTAGAAGGGCATTCCACTTCAAACTGGTATACCAGAGGACAGATAGTAACCAATTAAAAAAAAATCAAAGATGAAAGGAGTATACTGAAATTCTGTACAATAGAGATGTTAATATACAATATAACAAGATATCCCTGCCTACAAAACTTCTAGCACAAGAAAATTAAATTAAATTAGCACTTCAGTTATTACCAAGTCAGAAAGCTTTGGGAATTAATATTTACAGAAACTGGCAAGCAACAGAAGGAGAATCAGTAAAGGTCTCATTAAGCTATGCCAGCAAATCTGGAGAACAGCACAGTGGCCAACAGATTGGAAGAAGTTACCCTACATGTTCATACCAACATGAAAGAAAAGAAATGCCACACCACAATGAATTCCAAAACCATAGAATACCAAAAAGAAATTAGTATGTGCTTCATTATTGATTGTACAATAATGTAGAATGTGCTTGAAAAAAATAAGAATTCCAGAACAACTCAATGCAAAACTTAGACCATGGTCAGAAAGCTACTGTACTGACAGAATATGGCAAAAAGACTGGCAGCTAAAGAAGTGAAACTAGCTTTATATTTCACCTTACTTATTCAACATCTATGCAGAATATATATTGAGGGAAGCTGGATGGGGAGAATATGTTAATTTTTAAATTGGAGGAGGAATCATCAATAACTGCACCATGCTGATGAAAGTGGAAATTATCTGCAAGCTCTAATAATGAAAGACAATGAATACAGTGAAAAATATGGGAATAAGATTAAATATAAAGACAAATTAACAACAACAGGTATAGTAACCAGCTTTAGAATTGGCAACTGATATTGAAAGAATGGGTTAACGTCTGTCCTTTAGGATCAATTACAGCTTGCAAAAGATACTCAGATATTCAGGCGTCATTATGTATCTATACCTATAAAGATCACTCTGTGAAACTGAAAGCTGATCTTTTGAAAAAAGAAAGTATACAGTATTGATGGTTTTAAACTTTAGTGTTGGGGAAATTTCCTGAAAATATCAACAGCAAAAAAAAAAAAAAAGATAAAGGATCATCTAATAAATCAACCTAGAATTCTGGCTCAAGGCACAAATGACCAGGCTCAAATTATACAGGTAGTCTTCAACTTACTTTAATCACCACAACAGCTCTGAAAAAACTGACTTATGACATTTTTCACACTTACAACCATTGCAGTATCCCCATGGTCACATGATCAAAATTCAGACACTTGGCAACTGGTTCACATCCAGACTAATCTTATTGCATTCTTTGACAAAGTGACAAAATTAGTAGACCAGAGGAATGCTGTCGATATAATTTACTTGGATTTCAGTAAAGCATTTGAGAAAGTAGACCATAACCTACTACTAGATAAAGTAGAAAAATGTGGGTTAGACAGCACAACCACCAGATGGATTCGTAACTGGCTGACCAACCGCACTCAACGTGTAGTCCTCAATGGAATTACATCCACATGGAGGGAAGTATGCAGTGGAGTACCCCAAGGCTCTGTTTTAGGCCCAGTACTCTTCAACATCTTCATCAATGACTTGGACGAGGGGATAGATGGGGAACTCATCAAATTTGCAGATGACACCAAGCTGGCAGGAATAGTCAACACTCCAGAAGATAGGCTCAATTTACAGAAAGATCTTGACAGACTTGAACATTAGGCGCTATCTAACAAAATGAAATTCAACAGTGAAAAAAGTAAGGTTCTACATTTAGGCAAAAAAAACAAAATGCACAGGTGTCGTATATGTGGTACCTTGCTCAATAGTATTACCTGTGAGAGGGATCTTGGAGTCCTAGTGGACAACCATTTAGATAAGAGCCAGCAGTGTGCAGCAGCTGCCAAAAAAGCCAACACAGTTCTGGGCTACATAAACAGAGGGATAGAATCAAGATCACGTGAAGTGTTAGTGCCACTTTATAATGCCTTGGTAAGGCCACACTTGGAATACTGCATTCAGTTTTGGTCACCGCGATGTAAAAAAGATGCTGAGACTCTAGAAAGAGTGCAGAGAAGAGCAACAAAGATGATTAGGGGACTCGAGGTTAAAACATATGAAGAACGGTTGCAGAAACTCGGTATGTCTAGTTTAATAAAAAGGACTAGGGGAGACATGATAGCAGTGTTCCAATATCTCAGGGGTTGCCACAAAGAAGAGGGAGTCAAACTATTCTCCAAAGCACCTGAGGGTAGAACAAGAAGCAATGGGTGGAAACTGATCAAGGAAAGAAGCAACTTAGAACTAAGGAGAAATTTTCAGGCAGTTAGAACAATTAATAAGTGGAACGACTTGCCTGCAGAAGTTGTGAATGCTCCAATACTGGAAATTTTGAAGAAAATATTGGATAACCATCTGACTGAGATGGTGTAGGGAGTTGGACTAGAAGGCCTCCAAGGTCCCTTCCAACTCTGTTGTTAGAGTAAATTTCTCTATATAGTGTAATATAACAAATCCAGGTTGAAATAAATTCATTTATGCCCAATATAAGGTGAATTTCCACTTTATTAGCTTGGCTCTAGAATAACCTGTAGCTTAACATATTGTGTGAAGGAGGCCAAACATAGCGCAAATATTTATTAAAATTCATGCATTCGTCATTTTGCACCTGTTTCTATCCTAGTTCTTCATAAGAATTATAAAATATTACTTGAGTCAATGCATCCCTAACCCTAAACAACAGAACTCCAATCCTGAGTGGCATTTTTTATCTGTTTTCTCATGCATCTGTTTTTATGGTTCTCATAGTGATAGCGTATATAGAATAGAATAGAATAGAATTGAATTGAATTGAATTGAATTAATTGGCCAAGTGTGATTGGACACACAAGGAATTTGTTTTGGTGCATATGCTCTCAGTGTACATAAAAAGAAAAAAATATATCTTCATCAAAGGTACAACATTTACAACACAAATGATGGTCATAGGTTGCAATTTAACCCTTAATGATAGCAACAAAAAGTTACAGTCATACAGTCATAAGTGGAAAGAGATTGGTGATGAAAACGATGAGAAGATTAATAGTAGAGTAGATTTAGTAAATAGTTTGACAGTGTTGACAGAATTATTTGTTTAGAAGAGTGATGGCCTTTGGGAAAAAACTGTTCTTGTGTCTAGTTGTTCTAGTGTGCAATGCTCTATAGCGTCGTTTTGAGGGTAGGAGTTGAAACAGTTTATGTCCAGGATGTGAGGGATCTGTAAATATTTTCACGGCCCTCTTCTTGATTTGTGCAGTATACAGGTCCTCAATGGAAGGCAGGTTGGTAGCCATTATTTTTTCTGCAGTTCTAATTATCCTCTGAAGTCTGTCTCTTTCTTGTTGGGTTGCAGAACTGAACCATACAGTTATAGAGGTGCAAATGACAGACTCAATAATTCCTCTGTAGAACTGGATCAGTAGCTCCTTGGGCAGTTTGAGCTTTCTGAGTTGGTGCAGAAAGAACAGGTTTTTTTTGTCCTTTTTATTATTATTTACTGAGGCTGATGCTAGTTCAAAGGCTTCGGGTAATTGTCAGGGTCTGCTGTGCTTAGACAAAACACAAACCTAAACTACATTTGATGTAAATTGATGTGAATTGTGCCAATAGAATTCCAGTAATTTTATGATTCAGTGTCTCATACAAACTCACAAAGTTGCATTGGAAAAGCTATAAGTAGATATCAGAAGGCAGAACGTAACCTTAAATGCCGTACTGTTGTTGTTGTTGTTGTTAGTTGCAAAGTTGTGTCCGACCCATCACGATCCCATGGACAACGTGGATAACAACCCTATGCCATACTGTACAGTAGAGCAAAGCATACATCAGGATCTTGTGCACTTGGTGGGAAAAAAATTGCAGACTCTTCTTAATTGAGGAGTGAAGTGAAGATAAGGCAGACACCTTTCTGAAATTTCAGTGGGGAAGGCTTTGATGTGTGGACGGTTTTCTTGCCATGCAGTGGTGGGATTCTACAGTTATTCACACTTCCTGCTGAGAGCAAACTGGTTCTCTGTTGCTGTGAAAGTGCCCCGCCCCCTTGTCCCCAGGCTATACTGAACTTTATTTCTTCTTCTGAAGCCCAGCTGACCAGGCCCGGCAGATTGAATTGGGCCTCCTCAGCTGTTTTCCTTGCTCCTTTCCTTGTTCGCAAAGTGAACGTTCAGTTTTAAGGAAACTGTGCCCATGCGCACAGCGCGTGTCTGGCTTGCACGCACACCCAAGTGAACCCGTTGTTCAACCAGTAGGTTTCCACCCGTTGCCACGGGATATTGATACGGACTGTAATACAGATAACTCTCAACTTACAACCGCAACTGAGCCCAAAAATTATGTTGCTAAGTGAGAAATTCGTTAAATGAGATTTTTTTTGCACCATTTTATGACTTCCCTTGCCACAACTGTTAAGTGAATCACTGCAGTTGATAAGTTAAGTATTTGAGTGAATCTGGCTTCCCTGTTGACTTTGCTTGTCAGAAGGTGGCAAAAGAGGATTGCATGACCTTGGGTTGCAGCAAAGGTCATAAACATGAACCAGTTGCCAAGCATCTAAATTTTGATCGCATAATCACAGGACGCTGCAAAATCGCAAGGGTGAAAAAACGGTCATAAATCACATTTGTCAGCTCCGTGGTAACTTTGAAGGGTCACTAAACGAACGGTTGTTAAGTCGAGGATGGCCCCTACTGTACCATCCTCCGTACCAGCGCAGGATAATACAGGGCCGCCTTCTGCCCCATCTTGCCGCTCCGCTTTCCCACAGATAGGAGGCGGCCGAGCCGGAGAGAACGGCTCGGTGGCAGCGGACGCCATTGGGTTGCTATGAAATGAATCCCGCCTTTCACAGTCTCCGCCCTCGAAGCGGGTGACTCGGCCGGCGGTCCGCAATTCTTCCCGGCTAGATTGCCCTCCCCGCGGGATTGGGCTGTCCTGCACCGCTCACGCGCTCGGCTGCGGTGGCTGCTTTGGCGGGGAAGGAGGAGTTTGGGGAGAAGATGAAGGCAGCGGGCAGCAGCTGAGGCGAGGCGAGGGCGAGGCGAAGGCGAGGGGCGACGGATAGAGCAGCTCGCGCCCGGGGATTCATCTCCAGCAAAGGGAATGGCTTACGCCGGGGCTGCGGGAGACGAGGAGCCTTCTCCCGGCACCTCCAGCCGCAGAGAGGACGAGGGCTACGGCGGAGGCCAGGCGGCTGCGATGCTGCGGGAAGCCCTCTCGCTGGAAGAGATCCTCAAGCTCTACAACCAGCCCATCAACGAGGAGCAGGCGTGGGCCGTTTGCTACCAGTGCTGCGGTTCCCTCCGCGCCGGCGGTCGCCGCGGAGAGAGCCTGAGCCGCCGAGTGGAGAGCCCTGCCGACATCCGCATCTGGAGGGATGGGACCGTCACTTTGAATGGAAGCGGCGCCGCTCGAAGCTCGCCCGGAGCAGGTAAGGGTGGCACGGTTTTAGTAGGCTCAGCCTGGCGCTTCTCTGCTCGGCTTTGATGGTTTTTTTTTGGGGGGGGGAGGTATTTGCGAGGAACCGTTTTCCCTTCGTCTCGCCCGGTTTCCCCCATTTGCCCTCATCTCTTGATCTTGCTGCTGGATCCGGTTAGCCAGTAGTGTCTAAGGGGGAATCTCATCCTACCTTCAGCCCGCCGTCCATCAGCATTTCTCCATCCGTTTAAACTCTTCTTGTTGTTACTTTTTATTTAAAAAAAAAAAAAAGGAATATAGATTGCCAACGTTAATGAAATTTCCTTCCCCTCCCCTTCCCTCTCCTCCCTCTTTTCCTATAATACATAATTGCTTTTGGTTATACAGCTTGTACTAAAACTGTTCCACTTAGCATTTCTTCTTTATCCCTTTCTCTTCCCTACAATAAACGTGACTGTTTATATCTATATCTATATATCTATATCTGTATCTGTATCTGTATCTGTCTGTCTGTCTGTAGATCTATCTATATAAAAAAGGAAAATCTCACCATTTTGACAGCCCCCCCCCCCAATGCTGCATTATGGCTGATATATAGGCAAACACTTTTTTGAGTGTGAAGGAAATGATTTGTACAGATTGGAATAAAGGACCTTAAAAAAATTGTGCAATTGCAATGTTATTTTCAGGACCACAATATGGATGACTATAGTTGATTTCAGTAAGATAAGCCTGTATCTGTGTTTGCCAGCATTGCTTTGGCTTCTTGCTCAAGCTAGAATTTTCTTTGCTCCTACTTGATGAAAGCCTGGAAAAGAAAGCAATGCAAAGCTGCTCATATAGGTCAGCATGATGGTGGGGGAGGGCACTGCGAAGCAAAACAAAGAGAGCAGCTGTCAGAGTCCCGGCATGCTGTTAGCAGAGGTTTTAATGACTAGAGATGGCTCTCTATTTCTGTGTGTGTGTTTGTGTGTGTGTTGTGTATTACATCTAGACAAATCAGGTTGCTGATAATTAGAATACACATTCTGTGAATATAGCACACAACATCCTGATCTTATAGTTACAGGCAGTCTTGTGAAAAATTTATGTTCATGTTCTAATAATCTCATATTCTAATCAGTATTGTATAGTGAAACTAAAATATGGAAATCAAGATGAGAATGAATACAGGAAATAAAATATGACTTGTTAAATTCCTCTACGAAGATTGTACTTATGGACAAAATGCCAGACAGGTTCAGCAATTATGTATAATTTTCTCTTCATGTATGTGAGTAATAAAATACCATATTTACTTAGTCGTGCTTGGGTTAGCATCTGACTATAGTAGTTATTATAAACATACTTTTAAAAGTCATGTCAACATCCTAAACCAATGCCAACTCAACATAAAATCATTCTGTCAATAAACAGATTATGTCTTTTTTTGTCAAACACTAAATAAGAAATGTGATACATGCTACATGTATCCTAAATAAAGGATAAAGATCCTAATTTTAAAATGGGCTACTAGTGAACAAAACAGAGCAAGAACTAATAAGACTTCAAATTGGGGGATAAACTGAATATGATATTATATGCTCTACTGTATGGAGAATAATAGGAGAATTTACTGTAGTTAATATCTGCTTAATATTGGCCCATCATACTCTTAAAATTAATTAATTAATTCTTAAATTCTAAAACACATGTTAAATGAGCATTCTTATATTAACTGGTTAGATAACATACTAGCTCTACATCACAAACACAGTAATTGTTTTTATGATGCATTTCCATGTCTGGGATTAGGGTATAGAGTTTTCAGATGAGGGACTGTCCCTTCTGTTCAGGTTTTTATACCAATGCAGTGAATAACAAAAAGAATTCCTCTTAGTACTGGTCTATAATACCTGAAATAGTTACTGTAGTCCTTTTGTCTTCTTTCTTTTAGCTATTATATTACTAACTTCCATATTAGAATTTTTTTATTAGACTAACTAAGATTTTAATATATATGGAAACTCTGGAGATCCCCATGTAAACAAGGAGGACAAAAAAGGTATGAATATGTGCAAGTGATTATTTTTGCATCTACAGACTCTTAAAATTAAATATGGAA
The DNA here is from genome assembly GCF_028640845.1 of Ahaetulla prasina. Taxonomy (NCBI): domain Eukaryota; kingdom Metazoa; phylum Chordata; class Lepidosauria; order Squamata; family Colubridae; genus Ahaetulla; species Ahaetulla prasina. The sequence continues at coordinate 62,952,441 of NC_080541.1, read as the reverse complement.
GAACACTGCAGGCATTCTAATTAGGCTGAATTTATGTTGTGAGTTTCAGTTTATAGCCAGCTTTTGCGTAATGATCAAAGAAAATTCTCCCTTTTTAAAAAAAAATGTAACCAAGTGGAATATTTATGCTTGCATTTAAAAGAGCACGTTGTTTATATTCTTGTTAATACTTTCAAAACATGTCAGTGTTACTGTGGGAGGTAAACAATATTGTTGACAATCCCCATTAAGTTGATTCAGTAATATTACCTATTTAATGTTGTACTTACAAAGCATTATACTGTAAAAAAATTATAACAAGACACTGCACCATCAAATATATTATGCTCTGTATCAGAAAGATTGCCAGACATTGATAAATAAGATGCATTACAGGTACTTCTTGACATATAACAGTTCATTTAGTGACTGTTAGTGACTGAAAATGTCAACAGCACTAAAACAAGTGAATTATGACCATTTTTCACATTTATGACCGTTACAGCATCCCCCTGGTCACGTGATCAAAATTCAGACATTTGGCAACTGATTCATATTTCTTTCTGATTTGCTTCAGAAAAGCACGTGAGTTTGAGCTGCTGCTTTAAGGTGAATTGGGGGAGGAATATTTCTGCATTTCTTTCTGATTTGCTTCAGAAAAGCACGTGAGTTTGAGCTGCTGCTTTAAGGTGAATTGGGGGAGGAATATTTCTGCATTTCTTTCTGATTTGCTTCAGAAAAGCACGTGAGTTTGAGCTGCTGCTTTAAGGTGAATTGGGGGTGGAATATTTCTGCATTTCTTTCTGATTTGCTTCAGAAAAGCACGTGAGTTTGAGCTGCTGCTTTAAGGTGAATTGGGGGTGGAATATTTCTGCATTTCTTTCTGATTTGCTTCAGAAAAGCACGTGAGTTTGAGCTGCTGCTTTAAGGTGAATTGGGGGTGGAATATTTCTGCATTTCTTTCTGATTTGCTTCAGAAAAGCACGTGAGTTTGAGCTGCTGCTTTAAGGTGAATTGGGGGAGGAATATTTCTGCATTTCTTTCTGATTTGCTTCAGAAAAGCACGTGAGTTTGAGCTGCTGCTTTAAGGTGAATTGGGGTGGAATATTTCTGCATTTCTTTCTGATTTGCTTCAGAAAAGCACGTGAGTTTGAGCTGCTGCTTTAAGGTGAATTGGGGAGGAATATTTCTGCATTTCTTTCTGATTTGCTTCAGAAAAGCACGTGAGTTTGAGCTGCTGCTTTAAGGTGAATTGGGGTGGAATATTTCTGCATTTCTTTCTGATTTGCTTCAGAAAAGCACGTGAGTTTGAGCTGCTGCTTTAAGGTGAATTGGGGAGGAATATTTCTGCATTTCTTTCTGATTTGCTTCAGAAAAGCACGTGAGTTTGAGCTGCTGCTTTAAGGTGAATTGGGGTGGAATATTTCTGCATTTCTTTCTGATTTGCTTCAGAAAAGCACGTGAGTTTGAGCTGCTGCTTTAAGGTGAATTGGGGTGGAATATTTCTGCATTTCTTTCTGATTTGCTTCAGAAAAACGTGAGTTTGAGCTGCTGCTTTAAGGTGAATTGGGGTGGAATATTTCTGCATTTCTTTCTGATTTGCTTCAGAAAAGCACGTGAGTTTGAGCTGCTGCTTTAAGGTGAATTGGGGTGGAATATTTCTGCATTTCTTTCTGATTTGCTTCAGAAAAGCACGTGAGTTTGAGCTGCTGCTTTAAGGTGAATTGGGGAGGAATATTTCTGCATTTCTTTCTGATTTGCTTCAGAAAAGCACGTGAGTTTGAGCTGCTGCTTTAAGGTGAATTGGGGTGGAATATTTCTGCATTTCTTTCTGATTTGCTTCAGAAAAGCACGTGAGTTTGAGCTGCTGCTTTAAGGTGAATTGGGGAGGAATATTTCTGCATTTCTTTCTGATTTGCTTCAGAAAAGCACGTGAGTTTGAGCTGCTGCTTTAAGGTGAATTGGGGTGGAATATTTCTGCATTTCTTTCTGATTTGCTTCAGAAAAGCACGTGAGTTTGAGCTGCTGCTTTAAGGTGAATTGGGGTGGAATATTTCTGCATTTCTTTCTGATTTGCTTCAGAAAAGCACGTGAGTTTGAGCTGCTGCTTTAAGGTGAATTGGGGAGGAATATTTCTGCATTTCTTTCTGATTTGCTTCAGAAAAGCACGTGAGTTTGAGCTGCTGCTTTAAGGTGAATTGGGGTGGAATATTTCTGCATTTCTTTCTGATTTGCTTCAGAAAAGCACGTGAGTTTGAGCTGCTGCTTTAAGGTGAATTGGGGTGAATATTTCTGCATTTCTTTCTGATTTGCTTCAGAAAAGCACGTGAGTTTGAGCTGCTGCTTTAAGGTGAATTGGGGTGGAATATTTCTGCATTTCTTTCTGATTTGCTTCAGAAAAGCACGTGAGTTTGAGCTGCTGCTTTAAGGTGAATTGGGGTGGAATATTTCTGCATTTCTTCTGATTTGCTTCAGAAAAGCACGTGAGTTTGAGCTGCTGCTTTAAGGTGAATTGGGGTGGAATATTTCTGCATTTCTTTCTGATTTGCTTCAGAAAAGCACGTGAGTTTGAGCTGCTGCTTTAAGGTGAATTGGGGAGGAATATTTCTGCATTTCTTTCTGATTTGCTTCAGAAAAGCACGTGAGTTTGAGCTGCTGCTTTAAGGTGAATTGGGGTGGAATATTTCTGCATTTCTTTCTGATTTGCTTCAGAAAAGCACGTGAGTTTGAGCTGCTGCTTTAAGGTGAATTGGGGTGGAATATTTCTGCATTTCTTTCTGATTTGCTTCAGAAAAGCACGTGAGTTTGAGCTGCTGCTTTAAGGTGAATTGGGGTGGAATATTTCTGCATTTCTTTCTGATTTGCTTCAGAAAAGCACGTGAGTTTGAGCTGCTGCTTTAAGGTGAATTGGGGAGAATATTTCTGCATTTCTTTCTGATTTGCTTCAGAAAAGCACGTGAGTTTGAGCTGCTGCTTTAAGGTGAATTGGGGAGAATATTTCTGCATTTCTTTCTGATTTGCTTCAGAAAAACGTGAGTTTGAGCTGCTGCTTTAAGGTGAATTGGGGTGGAATATTTCTGCATTTCTTTCTGATTTGCTTCAGAAAAGCACGTGAGTTTGAGCTGCTGCTTTAAGGTGAATTGGGGAGGAATATTTCTGCATTTCTTTCTGATTTGCTTCAGAAAAGCACGTGAGTTTGAGCTGCTGCTTTAAGGTGAATTGGGGAGGAATATTTCTGCATTTCTTTCTGATTTGCTTCAGAAAAGCACGTGAGTTTGAGCTGCTGCTTTAAGGTGAATTGGGGAGGAATATTTCTGCATTTCTTTCTGATTTGCTTCAGAAAAGCACGTGAGTTTGAGCTGCTGCTTTAAGGTGAATTGGGGTGGAATATTTCGCATTTCTTTCTGATTTGCTTCAGAAAAGCACGTGAGTTTGAGCTGCTGCTTTAAGGTGAATTGGGGAGGAATATTTCTGCATTTCTTTCTGATTTGCTTCAGAAAAGCACGTGAGTTTGAGCTGCTGCTTTAAGGTGAATTGGGGTGAATATTTCTGCATTTCTTTCTGATTTGCTTCAGAAAAGCACGTGAGTTTGAGCTGCTGCTTAAGGTGAATTGGGGAGGAATATTTCTGCATTTCTTTCTGATTTGCTTCAGAAAGCACGTGAGTTTGAGCTGCTGCTTTAAGGTGAATTGGGGGAGGAATATTTCTGCATTTCTTTCTGATTTGCTTCAGAAAAGCACGTGAGTTTGAGCTGCTGCTTTAAGGTGAATTGGGGAGGAATATTCCTGCATTTCTTTCTGATTTGCTTCAGAAAAGCACGTGAGTTTGAGCTGCTGCTTTAAGGTGAATTGGGGGAGGAATATTTCTGCATTTCTTTCTGATTTGCTTCAGAAAAGCACGTGAGTTTGAGCTGCTGCTTTAAGGTGAATTGGGGGAGGAATATTTCTGCATTTCTTTCTGATTTGCTTCAGAAAAGCACGTGAGTTTGAGCTGCTGCTTTAAGGTGAATTGGGGTGAATATTTCTGCATTTCTTTCTGATTTGCTTCAGAAAAGCACGTGAGTTTGAGCTGCTGCTTTAAGGTGAATTGGGGTGGAATATTTCTGCATTTCTTTCTGATTTGCTTCAGAAAAGCACGTGAGTTTGAGCTGCTGCTTTAAGGTGAATTGGGGTGGAATATTTCTGCATTTCTTTCTGATTTGCTTCAGAAAAGCACGTGAGTTTGAGCTGCTGCTTTAAGGTGAATTGGGGTGGAATATTTCTGCATTTCTTTCTGATTTGCTTCAGAAAAGCACGTGAGTTTGAGCTGCTGCTTTAAGGTGAATTGGGGTGGAATATTTCTGCATTTCTTTCTGATTTGCTTCAGAAAAGCACGTGAGTTTGAGCTGCTGCTTTAAGGTGAATTGGGGTGGAATATTTCTGCATTTCTTTCTGATTTGCTTCAGAAAAGCACGTGAGTTTGAGCTGCTGCTTTAAGGTGAATTGGGGTGGAATATTTCTGCATTTCTTTCTGATTTGCTTCAGAAAAGCACGTGAGTTTGAGCTGCTGCTTTAAGGTGAATTGGGGTGGAATATTTCTGCATTTCTTTCTGATTTGCTTCAGAAAAGCACGTGAGTTTGAGCTGCTGCTTTAAGGTGAATTGGGGTGAATATTTCTGCATTTCTTTCTGATTTGCTTCAGAAAAGCACGTGAGTTTGAGCTGCTGCTTTAAGGTGAATTGGGGTGGAATATTTCTGCATTTCTTTCTGATTTGCTTCAGAAAAGCACGTGAGTTTGAGCTGCTGCTTTAAGGTGAATTGGGGTGGAATATTTCTGCATTTCTTTCTGATTTGCTTCAGAAAAGCACGTGAGTTTGAGCTGCTGCTTTAAGGTGAATTGGGGTGGAATATTTCTGCATTTCTTTCTGATTTGCTTCAGAAAAGCACGTGAGTTTGAGCTGCTGCTTTAAGGTGAATTGGGGTGGAATATTTCTGCATTTCTTTCTGATTTGCTTCAGAAAAGCACGTGAGTTTGAGCTGCTGCTTTAAGGTGAATTGGGGTGGAATATTTCTGCATTTCTTTCTGATTTGCTTCAGAAAAGCACGTGAGTTTGAGCTGCTGCTTTAAGGTGAATTGGGGTGGAATATTTCTGCATTTCTTTCTGATTTGCTTCAGAAAAGCACGTGAGTTTGAGCTGCTGCTTTAAGGTGAATTGGGGAGGAATATTTCTGCATTTCTTTCTGATTTGCTTCAGAAAAGCACGTGAGTTTGAGCTGCTGCTTTAAGGTGAATTGGGGTGGAATATTTCTGCATTTCTTTCTGATTTGCTTCAGAAAAGCACGTGAGTTTGAGCTGCTGCTTTAAGGTGGAATTGGGGTGGAATATTTCTGCATTTCTTTCTGATTTGCTTCAGAAAAGCACGTGAGTTTGAGCTGCTGCTTTAAGGTGAATTGGGGTGGAATATTTCTGCATTTCTTTCTGATTTGCTTCAGAAAAGCACGTGAGTTTGAGCTGCTGCTTTAAGGTGAATTGGGGTGGAATATTTCTGCATTTCTTTCTGATTTGCTTCAGAAAAGCACGTGAGTTTGAGCTGCTGCTTTAAGGTGAATTGGGGTGGAATATTTCTGCATTTCTTTCTGATTTGCTTCAGAAAAGCACGTGAGTTTGAGCTGCTGCTTTAAGGTGAATTGGGGTGGAATATTTCTGCATTTCTTTCTGATTTGCTTCAGAAAAGCACGTGAGTTTGAGCTGCTGCTTTAAGGTGAATTGGGGTGGAATATTTCTGCATTTCTTTCTGATTTGCTTCAGAAAAGCACGTGAGTTTGAGCTGCTGCTTTAAGGTGAATTGGGGTGGAATATTTCTGCATTTCTTTCTGATTTGCTTCAGAAAAGCACGTGAGTTTGAGCTGCTGCTTTAAGGTGAATTGGGGTGGAATATTTCTGCATTTCTTTCTGATTTGCTTCAGAAAAGCACGTGAGTTTGAGCTGCTGCTTTAAGGTGAATTGGGGTGGAATATTTCTGCATTTCTTTCTGATTTGCTTCAGAAAAGCACGTGAGTTTGAGCTGCTGCTTTAAGGTGAATTGGGGTGGAATATTTCTGCATTTCTTTCTGATTTGCTTCAGAAAAGCACGTGAGTTTGAGCTGCTGCTTTAAGGTGAATTGGGGTGGAATATTTCTGCATTTCTTTCTGATTTGCTTCAGAAAAGCACGTGAGTTTGAGCTGCTGCTTTAAGGTGAATTGGGGTGGAATATTTCTGCATTTCTTTCTGATTTGCTTCAGAAAAGCACGTGAGTTTGAGCTGCTGCTTTAAGGTGAATTGGGGTGGAATATTTCTGCATTTCTTTCTGATTTGCTTCAGAAAAGCACGTGAGTTTGAGCTGCTGCTTTAAGGTGAATTGGGGAGGAATATTTCTGCATTTCTTTCTGATTTGCTTCAGAAAAGCACGTGAGTTTGAGCTGCTGCTTTAAGGTGAATTGGGGTGGAATATTTCTGCATTTCTTTCTGATTTGCTTCAGAAAAGCACGTGAGTTTGAGCTGCTGCTTTAAGGTGAATTGGTGGAATATTTCTGCATTTCTTTCTGATTTGCTTCAGAAAAGCACGTGAGTTTGAGCTGCTGCTTTAAGGTGAATTGGGGTGGAATATTTCTGCATTTCTTTCTGATTTGCTTCAGAAAAGCACGTGAGTTTGAGCTGCTGCTTTAAGGTGAATTGGGGTGAATATTTCTGCATTTCTTTCTGATTTGCTTCAGAAAAGCACGTGAGTTTGAGCTGCTGCTTTAAGGTGAATTGGGGTGGAATATTTCTGCATTTCTTTCTGATTTGCTTCAGAAAAGCACGTGAGTTTGAGCTGCTGCTTTAAGGTGAATTGGGGTGGAATATTTCTGCATTTCTTTCTGATTTGCTTCAGAAAAGCACGTGAGTTTGAGCTGCTGCTTTAAGGTGAATTGGGGGTGGAATATTTCTGCATTTCTTTCTGATTTGCTTCAGAAAAGCACGTGAGTTTGAGCTGCTGCTTTAAGGTGAATTGGGGGTGGAATATTTCTGCATTTCTTTCTGATTTCACAACCATACTTAACGGTGCGAATCTAATCTAATCACTATAAATAAATAATAGCAATAATATATTCAGGGTTGGTCCACTTGAGATTGTGATTTTATTCTATTCAAAATGACTGGCTTAGTTCAGTGCAATACTTGTTTTGCAGCTGTCTTTCGCAGTACCTTTTTCAAATTTGGGTACTGTCCTCTTTGTAAACAAATTAGCAGTCTACGTGGACAGATTAAATATCTAGAATCTCTAATCTATGCTCTCCAAGCAGAAATTAGGTACCCAATTCAGCCATTCCAGCTGCTGAGCCATCAGCCCCCTCTACCACAAAGATCCTGCAGGAAAAGGGCAGTATGGACAACCGTGGGATCTGGCAGGGTGAGAGCTGTGAACCATAAACACAAAGCTTTTACAGTGTCCCAGTATAACAGATATAGTGCCCTTGCTGACCTAAATAGGAACACTAAAGTGACAGATCAAGGTAGTTGTGATACTGATAACTCAAACAATCAAGGGATTATGGTTCAAGATGAAGAACTTACTTTGGAAAAGTGTGAACCTACTTTGGAAAAGTGTGTATCAAGTATTACAGATCGGTCACACAAGAAGAGCAAGGTATCCAAAAAGAGAAGCCACCTTCTGATTGGTGATTCAATTGTAAGGGATGTAAATTTAGGAAAGGATATGGAGGTTTTGAAAGACGTCAGGTGTCTACCTGGTGCTACTGCCAGCAGAGACAAGAGACGATTCTTAAGATAGTCAAGAATGCCAGTAAGGATTCTGATGTTGATGCTATTATACACCTTGGCACAAATGATCTGTCCCAAAAGGATGTGCTTTCTGTGCAGAATGATTTCCAGAGCTTAGGGTATGAACTTAATAGCATAGGTTGTAGGCTTAACTTTTCAGAGGTTTTACCAGTACATAAGGAACAAAAAGGTAAAGGCCAGCGTGTAGTGGAGTTTAATGTGTGGCTAAAGGAGTGGTGTAAAAGGGAAGGCTTTGGTTTTATTAGTCATGATGTCTGCAACTGGTCCAACGAAAAATTGTACAAAAGAGATGGATTGCATCCATCAAAGAAAGGGACTGAGTTACTTAGCAATACATTCACAGATTTTCTGGATAAACATTTAAACCGGACAGTGGGGACAGAGAATTAACTGATAAGGAAAATTTCTGTCCCCAGCAATCGAAAACTAAAAGGGTTATCAGTGCATGTAACATAGATGTCTGTATGGGTAAGACTATCAACCATGCTATCAAGCAAAACCAAGCATTTAACAGTGAGTGCCATACCATGTGCACTAAACCAACAGGTGGCATGAAAGTAGGGGCAGTCAACACAGGTTATGTAGACAGTAAACACAAGATCAATCCAAATGGACTCAAATGTCTATACACCAATGCACAGAGTATGAGGAATAAACAGGGTGAATTAGAAATCCAAGTAAATGAGGGTAGATATGATATTGTTGCCATTACGGAAACTTGGTGGGATGAAACTGACAAATGGAACATACAACTAGAGGGATATAAATTATTTAAAAGAAATAGACCAAATAAAAGAGGAGGTGGAGTTGCACTATATATAAGAAATAACTACATCTCTACAGAAATAGAGCACAACAATGATGAAAATCATCTTGAATGTATTTGGGTCAATATAAAAGGGGTGAAAAACGATATTGCCATAGGTCTATACTATAGGCCACCCAACCAAACAGAGGAAGTAGATGAACTTTTTGCTAGTCAGCTAACTAAGGTATGTAGGAAGCACATCACAGTAGTAATGGGGGATTTTAACTACCCTGACATCAACTGGGAAACAAACTCTGCACCAAGTGGAAAATCCAACAGGTTCCTAACAAACCTAGCAGACAACTTTGTTTCCCAAAAAATAGAGAAGGCGACAAGGGGGTCAGCCATATTGGACTTAATTCTCACTAACAGAGATGAAATGATAGAAGGTGTTGAAGCTACAGGAACCTTGGGGCAAGTGACCACGCAATATTGGAATTCAACATTAAGCAAATACAAGTAGTAGAACAAAGTCAAACTAGAGTCTTGGACTTTAAGAGCTAATTTCAATAAACTTAGAGAGATCTTGAGAAGGATTCAATGGATGAGAATCCTCAGGGGAAAACAACTCAAGAAGCTTGGGAAATTTTGAAAAGTGAGATTATAAAAGCACAGTCTAACACAATACCAATGAAGAAGAAAATAGTAGATCACAAAAGAAACCAGCATGGATGCATAAAGAACTATCTGACAAATTGAAAGACAAAAGGACAAATATAAAAAGTGGAAAGAGGGGCAAATAACTAAGGCAGAATATCAGCAACAGCCCGAGCCTGTAAAGATGAAGTGAGGAAAGCTAAGGCTCACAATGAACAAAGGCTAGCGACAAAAGTAAAAATAATAAAAAGCTTCTTCCAACATGTTAAAAACAAGAAAAAAGTCAAGGAAACAATTGGCCCATTGCTGGGAGAAAGTGGCAAGAAGATGACAAGCAACAGGGAGAAAGCAGATCTACTTAACTCATATTTTGCATCTGTCTTTACACAAAAGGAAAAACAATCCAACCTATCAAAAACAGCACTACAAAAACAGATTAGAAACACAAGTTAAAATAGGGAAGAAAATGGTAAGTGAACACCTGTCTACCCTAGACGAGTTCAAATCACCAGGACCGGATGGATTACACCCCAAGGTTCTGAAGGAACTGGCAGACGTGATCTCAGAACCACTGAACTATATCTCTCAAAGATCCTGGAGCACAGGGAGCTGCCAGAGGACTGGAAAAGAGCTGATGTAGTTCCCATCTTCAAAAAGGAAAAACAGATCCAGGAAACTACAGACCTATCAGTCTGACCTCAATACCGGGAAGATTCTGGAAAAGATAATCAAGCAACGAATCACCGAACACCTAGAAGCAAACAAAGTAATAACCAAAAGCCAACATGGGTTTGTCAAAACAGATCATGCCAGACTAATCTTATCGCATTCTTTGACAAAATGACAAAATTAGTAGACCAGAGGAATGCTGTTGATATAATTTACTTGGACTTCAGTAAAGCATTTGATAAAGTAGACCATAACCTACTACTAGATAAAGTAGAAATATGTGGGTTAGACAGCACCACCACCAGATGGATTCGTAACTGGCTGACCAACCGCACTCAACGTGTAGTCCTCAACGGAACTACATCCACATGGAGGGAAGTATGCAGTGGAGTACCCCAAGGCTCTGTTTTAGGCCCAGTACTCTTCAACATCTTCATCAATGACTTGGACGAGGGCATAGATGGGGAACTCATCAAATTTGCAGATGACACCAAGCTGGCAGGAATAGCCAACACTCCAGAAGATAGGCTCAAGTTACAGAAAGATCTTGACAGACTTGAACATTGGGCGCTATCTAACAAAATGAAATTCAACAGTGAAAAAGTAAGGTTCTACATTTAGGCCAAAAACAAAATGCACCAGTACCGTATATGTGGTACCTTGCTCAATAGTAGTACCTGTGAGAGGGATCTTGGAGTCCTAGTGGATAACCATCTAGATATGAGCCAGCAGTGTGCAGCAGCTGTTAAAAAAGCCAACACAGTTCTGGGCTGCATAAACAGAGGGATAGAATCAAGATCACGTGAAGTGCTAGTACCACTTTATAATGCCTTGGTAAGGCCACACTTGGAATATTGCATCCAGTTTTGGTCGCCACGATGTAAAAAAGATGTTGAGACTCTAGAAAGAGTGCAGAGAAGAGCAACAAAGATGATTAGGGACTGGAGGATAAAACATATGAAGAACGGTTGCAGGAACTGGGTATGTCTAGTTTAACAAAAGAAGGACCAGGGAGACATGATAGCAGTGTTCCAATATCTCAGGGGCTGCCACAGAGAAGTGGGAGTCGGGCTGTTCTCCAGAGCACCTGAGGGTAGAACAAGAAGCAATGGGTGGAAACTGATCAAGGAAAGAAGCAACTTAGAACTAAGGAGAAATTTCCTGACAGTTAGAACAATTAATAAGTGGAACAACTTGCCTTCAGAAGTTGTGAATGCTCCAACACTGGAAATTTTTAAGAAAATGTTGGATAACCATCTGACTGAGATGGTGTAGGGTTTCCTGCCTGGGCAGGGGGTTGGACTAGAAGGCCTCCAAGGTCCCTTCCAACTCTGATGTTATGTTATGTTATGTTATGTTATGAGGATTGCGGGTTCATGTGATCACATTTTTGACCTTTTGACAAGCAAAATCAATGAGGAACCAGATTCACTTAACAACTATGTTATTAATTTAACAACTGCTATGATTCACTTAACAACTATAACAAGAAAGATCATAAAATAGGGCAAAACTCACTTAACAAGTCTTGCTTAGCAAGAAAAATTTGGGCTCAGTTGTGGTTGTAAATTGAGGATTACCTGTATTTCATTTATATAATTTATTCATTATATTATTAAAACATATAATGTTTTAATTTAGAAAGCTTTAAAAATTTATCGGATCATCACAGAAAGATCTCAATATTCCTATACCATTATTAATCTAGGTCCATCAAAATGACTTTAAGTCACAGGTTTTTAGTGGATTGTTAAATAAGCTACAATTGGTTGGGATGTTATTGTTTACAAATGGGTCTTAACTGAAATTGAAAAACAAGAAGTATAAGATGTCTTTAAAACATAAGCTATATACAAATTATTTTATAGTCTTTGCAATAGTTAAGGGCAAGCTTAGGGGGGGATGGGAAAATTGATTTTTCATTTTATACCTTTGACAGTTTATGAACTCATGGAAGAGAATATGATTGTCTACTCTAGGATCAGCAAAATAGCATTCAGAGCCACATTTTCTTGCAAATCCAGTTTCTTTTAATATAATATAAAGCCCAAACTTCTAACATTACATTTTCTCTCATTAAAATATTGCTGTCCAGGCTATAAGCAGAGAACTTGTATAACAGGAAAGATGCACTGCAGTAAAGTGCCTGAAGAACAAATTACTGTAGTCCAGTAATTTCAGGGTTAGTCTTTTCTTAAATCACTGTTTTGCATTAAATACAAAGGATGCTTTTTTAAATAAAATACCTGATGTAAAGCTGCAGCATCTCAAATAGATTGCACTTATATTCATACAATATGAAATAATTCAATTCCATGGGATTGCATAGCCCATTGAACCATAAATTTATAATACTCCTTGGATTCACACTGTACAGATTAGTGATCACATTGATGTGATGTTGTGGTGTGGTGTGAATACAGCCTTCAACCTGAATCTTATCCATCATTGCTAAAGGAGATAAGCATTCAATCTTTGAATGATGAAGTATAGTATAACTAGAACAGGGCACCAGGTTAGGAAAAATTGACATAATGTTTAATATATATGGCTGTGTTCTGACTTAATATTATTGATCAGTAACTCTAAAATAAACTCCCCCACCCTTCCATTTTTTCTTTATGGGAAGATTTATATTTATCCTTTGGTATAGTCCCTTTTTCTTCAGACTCCTATTTCCTGTTTTTAGTACAGTATATCGAAACATAAAAACTGGCAGTTTTAAATGTAGCCTGTACATTAGATTGTAGGCTGAAATGCTATAAATCCCCATGAATGAAATGTGGCTCTTGGTCACATACAGAATTAGTTTACCCCAATTGCTTCCTCTACTTCTGAAACATGAAGCCCTGGAGGGCGAGCAATGTAGTCCCACAAGGTCATAAACTTTTAAAATTATTATGTGATTTATATACATTAACTATATTCTATATTTTATATGCAGCCGAAGACCGCTCCTCTTCACTGAATGTAGCCCAGGCAATCAAAAAAGTGAACAACCATGATTTACAAGTTTTCTGTTTTCTGTTACTTCTGCAGTAATAAAATGTGTAACTAGGAATTTGTATTGGGTTTTTATTATTGTTTGCTGCGCTGTGCTAAGTGCTAGGTTTTTATTTCTCTGTACATGTTAAAAATAGTTTAATGTAAGCCTTCACTCATTCTCATAGAGATGCACATTTTCTTTCGACTCTTTTTCTGATCCTTAAACATAATTGGAAACCTCTCCAGTATGTTCTTGGAGATTCTGTTAGAGAGCTCTTCATTTGTAGCAAAGCAATGCTACACAGTGGACTATCTGAAATCTATTTGTTTTTGATTTCTCCTTTTTAACTACGTCACCAGTTGTTTTCAGGCAATGTAATTTAAGGTACCAGGCTAGAACACTATGAGTTCCAGTCCTTATGCATGAAATTTGGCTGTGTGACCTTGGGCCAGTTATGCTCTCTGTGTCCAACCCATTTCACAAAGTCATTGTTGTCAGGAAAAGAGGAGAGGGAAAGAGGATTATGTACGTTCACCGATTCAAGTTATTTATAAAGTAATAAAGCTAAACAAGCTAAAAAATAAACATTACTTTAAAAAAGCATCCTAGGATATTTTTCTATCACATTGAAATTAGGGGATGACTGGAATATCTCCTGGAACATACATGATGACAGCAGAAACTATTAATCTGGTATCCCAAAATGAGCTGTGTCCAAACATCCTAAATCCTTCTGGAAAACAATATACTGATCAAATCTATTTATATTTTGAAGAGCTGTCAAAGTTGTATCTGATGCAATAAGCTAGGAAAAATTACAGGTAAAGTAGTTCTCAATTTATAACCGTGCATTCAATGACCATTCAAAATTAGGACAGAGCTGAAAGCAGGATGGTTACAACCAACCCTCTAGAGGCCTAGCTATCCAAGTACCCCATAGATATATGATTACAATCTGGGTGCTTGACAGCTGGCTTAGCCTTACCAGTTGCGGCTTGCACTCTTAAGAACTCTCTCCAACCCTTGCCATTTCTCCCTTGCACCCTTATGCATTCCCTTGAACCTTTGTGCACCTTCTCCAAGCCTAGCTACATCTCCCTTGCATCCTCACACACCTACTTGCACTCTTCCTCACCTGGCAGCAGCCACTTTACCTGCTTGCAAGCTATTAGGTACTTGCAACTTCCTGCCAGTTTCCCCATTGACTTGGCTAGGGGGAGCCAGCAAGAGTTGCTTCACTTAATGATGTGGGATTCTGTTAGCACAGTAACCAGGACTGCAAGGACTGCCATCATTGAACAGAGAGAGCATGCTTTATGATCACACTGCTTAGTGATGGAAATTCCTGTCTCAATTGCTGTCATAAATTGAAGAATATCTATACTTTGAACTTATCTCTGGATATATGCCACAAATGAATTGGGGAAGAGTTGTTGTTCTCTAAAAATTTCCATGCTCTTTTATTTCTACATCTTCCCCTGTTTGACATAGACCTTGGACATAATGGAGAATCTGATTTTGTTCTACCATTGCTCCACTTTTAAGATTATTAAGTCGTATGGTGTTCATAGGAATTGACTGTTAAAATAATGACAGAAGTGCTGTCTCTAAACTTGCTGTGATAAAAATAGCAAACATTTTAACTTTTGAGGTCCTATAATCTCTGTAATTTCAATAAGCTTCAGTAAGCTTTGGCTTCAGTTGATTTTATTGTGTGTGGTATTTTGATTAGTGAATTTTATTATTTTATTGCGTTTTGCATTTATTTCTGTAATTGTCTGCCACAGAGTTACTTGGGATTGGGACAGAATATAAATACAGATGAATACATACATAATATATAATATTTTATGTAAATAATACATTGGTATGATATTTACATGTATGAGTCAAGATAAAAAAAAGTTCCGGTTATTTCTTGAATCTGATTTGATATCACATGAAGCAGAGTTTGTTTAGTCATGAGTATAAACCACAGTTGACTGAGTAAGCCATAAATCACAGATTGTGAACCACATACAACAAATCAAAAGACAAATCCCATTATTGCTTATGTAGTATCTGATTTAATAACATCTTCTAAATGTGTAAACAAGATGTCAAAAAAGAAAAATATTTAAAAACTATTTTTTTCTACAGTTGTATATAAAAACCAATCTAGGAGTTAACATTTTTTGAACTTGGATTATTTTATTTTAATAATGCATGATAAAGGTTGAACAATACAAAATGTATATTAGGAAAATAAATGGAAATACTTTTGTGCTCTGGGGGAGTATGCTGTAGTTTTGGTTAAATATGATTCAGTTTCTTTATTAAAACCTCTCACATCTTTTACAATTTACTATTATGCAGATCAACTCTGAGAATAGTTTATGCACATTTTTTCTATAGAGGAATAACCACTGAAAACAATTTTCACCCATAATGCAAAATTGAATGGCTCAGATACAAACTCAGTGTGAATTAGTTTTAATAGTTTTAATAGTACGAACTAAAGATCAATAAATTAAGCATTTTCCCTAAGAGAATGGGAAAGTAAATGCAATTCTCTTGCACAACATTATAGCGCTGAATTTTGAAATAGATTATTATTATAAAAAGCCTAAGCAGAGGTTCTGAAGCTCGGACTGTTTTTTATAGCTTCGGTTTCTGTAGAAATAATAAAACAGGTGGGGCAGGGAGGTTATACAATATTTTTCAGGCTGTGGACACAAACCCTCCCGCCCCAACAACCAACACTTAAACAGCCATATCTCACAATATTTCACCAGTCTCCACTGAGAATGCCAGAATATAAGGTCTCTTGAAAAAACACTGGGAATATGGCAGAATTGCTACATTTAACTTGATGGAGTTTGTTTCTTTGTTGTCCTGATAACTGAACTAACTAATCGATCTAGGGTTTGCTTTTCAGTTTTATAGTATTTGACCAGTCATTTAAGTCATGATTCTGAATGTGTACATACAGTGAAAATAAGAAACTGTCAAGTTAAATTGATTCAATGTATCTCCCTACTGTGCAGATATAAAGGAAATACACAAGGTCATTAAGATTTCACTATCTAGAATTTAAAACAATTCAAATACATATATTTTGACATCTTTTGTTTTAAAAAATAAATGGAGTCAATAATTTAGAGTCACACTTGGGGAACTAATTCAGCAAAGTATTAGTTTCTTTCCGCAAGAAAATCCTGTTCCACTGATCGTTGCCAGAAGAAAAAACTTTGGAAGGCAAAGGAACTTCCCTCTCTAAAATCCATCCCATGGAGCATTCATTCTCTTCCTCTGTGTCAGGAGAGGTGATTCCTCTGTGCTTCTCTGTAAACAGGAGGGGGTGGAGCAGACGTTTCTGGGAAAGTGCCCATTCCTGTTCTAAAGAGAACCGCTTGGAAACAACTTGGAAAAAGGCTCTTTTCTTTGAGTCTGACAAAAGGCCATCTGCGAATAGCAGGGTCTTATTACTTTCTTCAGAGACAGCACAATTCTATAAAACCCTGATTTTACCTCTTCCCCTTTCTTATGTCGACCTTTTGGTTTTATTAATTGAATAGGAAATATATGGACATGAAATAATGTGAGAGACAGTTTGGTCTAATGATTGAGGCACCATGCTAGAAACAGGAGACTGTGACTTCTACCTAAATGATAGATATTGAATTTATAAAGTCTTCCTAAGGACCAGCTTAATTTTTGCATTACATGTACATTTCTTTAAAGTGTTATTAATACAGTCACTTGCTTTTCAAAGAAAAAAGACCACAATCATCTGGGATCAAATTAGGATCGTGATCCACAGAGGAAGTGATATATAACTAAATGACTGTTTTGAATAACATCTTATTATGAAAAAGAATTGCCAAAAGGAAACATTAGCCACTAACATGCTCTCCCTATGTGTACACAGAAACATTTTGTAAGAATCCATAGCTCCTATATATTTGTCTGAGCGTGCAAAGAATATAAACGGTTGACATAGTAACCAATGATCACCATCTTTTTTCATTTTTCATTTTTGCTGAGCTGAAGAATTTTCATCCTTTTAGCCAAAGATGGCATGCTGAGTGACTTACAAATATCACTAATAACACATGTATTTGTAGTTTGCATTTTTAATACATATTCAAATATCAAAATGTTGCTTTCTTTTATTTCTAGTAGTTCTATTGTACTCATCACTAATCAGTCTACAGTTGGCTTCCCACCTTAAAAAGATTATGAGTACTATCAGAATGCCAGGTGTCTAGAAACAAATCTGTGTAAGGAATTGTTAAAAGAACTGAATATATCTATCTTGCAAGAGAGAAATCTGGGACAAATATCAAAAAAGCTGACATATACAAGAAGGGACCATCTATTCATTATGGAAACTGAGGGCAGGAAAAAAATCAATGAGATGAAATTAGATGAAAGCAGATTCAAGTTTAACGTTAGAAAAGATTTAATAAAAAATATATTTCCACTTAATTCTTGCTAGTTTTCAGTGAACAATTTTTGCTGTCTCTAAACTCTTGCAATGATGGATACAATATTACGCTATACACTAAGACATGAATAATGCTGAAAGAGTCAAGTCTTATATGTTTAATGAGTTGTTGATCAGAAATGGAACCAGAAATAGGAGAGATACATTGTTCAGTACCAACAGTTGAAGAGGAAGAATATGTTTTCATTCTAAAAAAGGGGAACATTTCCTTGATGAATACATCTGTAGCAGGGATGAAATGCTCCCGGTTCATACCGGCTCTCCCGATTAGGTAGCAATGACAGCTGCCGGTTCAGAGGACCGGTAGCAAAAATCCCTGGCCCCGCCCCCCCGCCTCTGCTGAGCCACACCATCAGCAGAGGGTTTTGTTTTTTTTTACTTTTAAAAGTTTTTCTTCAGCTGAGAACATACCTTTAAAAGTAAAAAAAAAAACCTCTGGTAATCGCGGGGCTGAGCAGAGATCATCAGAACACTTTAGAAGTTTTTTTAAAAAAACTCTCTTCAGTCGAAGGGGGCCAGATAGCTCAGGCTGGTAAGGCCTGTTATTAAGAACACAAAGCCTGCAATTACTGCAGGTTCAAGCCTGGCCCAAGGTTGACTCAGCCTTCCATCCTTTATAAGGTAGGTAAAATGAGGACCCAGATTGTTGGGGGGGCAATAAGTTGACTTTGTAAAAATATACAAATAGAATGAGACTATTGCCTTATACACTGTAAGCCGCCCTGAGTCTTCGGAGAAGGGCGGGGTATAAATGTAAACAAAAAAAAAAAAAAAAAGGAAAGCGGGGGGGGGGGGCTTTAAAAGGCTCCTCTGGCCATCCCAGCTGAGTTCCTCATCACCAGAACCTTAAAAAACATATTTTCTACATGTTAAAACAATTATTTTAAGAAGTTCTGGGCTGTTATGAGGGAACTTCAGCTGAGATCGTCAAAGGAGCTGACTTTAAAACTTTTTTTCCTCTGGCGATCCCAGAGGAGTTTCCTGATCCTAGCAGGCTTTTAAACTCACTTTTTAGCAGCCCCCACTTTCAAGAGCCCCCACCCATGCCCATCCAATGCCCCCTCCTCACTTACCTATAATTACTGCTTTTCGGGCTGGCAACGCTATGCTTTCTTCAGCTACTGAAGAAAAAAAAAAAGCTTGCTTTGACTTCCTGCTTTGCTGACTGAGGAACTCTGGGATTTGAAGTCCACAATAAAATAAAATAAAATAAAATAAATATATTTGTGCAGCTTTCTGAAATTTGGTGTGTTCCTGTAGTGTTTCATTCTAACTACACAAACACACAAAATCTCACAAAGCTGTATGTGGCATTTTGTGTGTGTGAGTCAGTTGTGTTGTGTTGTGTGTGCGTAAAATGTGAAAGTGTGAGGTTCCTGCTTGTTGCAGGGGCCATTTTGAGTGAAGTGCAGCTGTTTTTACATTGTGTGTGAGTCAGTTGTGTTGTGTTGTGTTGTGTTGTGTGTGTGTAACTGTAAAGTGTGAAAGTTGGTTTTTGGTACCTCTTATTGTTTTGTATACTTCGTTAATTATTTTTATTATTTATTGTTATTGGCCACGCCCACTCAGTCATCTGACCACCAAGCCACGCCCACCAATTAAGCCACGCCCACAGAACCGGTAGGGAAAATTTTTCACCCCTGATCTGTAGGTATTTGCCTTTACATTAAACTCAATGACAATACTACAAATGACAAGGCTACAAATCTTGCTTGTTAAGTAGTACTAGAATTATGAATTCTAGTATTATAAATTCTCAGGTTTGATAAACTTAGCAACTTAGACCAAATAATTTCTTAGCCTAAACAAACTCAAGGGTCTGTAAGCTTCATTTCTTTTCAGACTGTGTGTATATTCCCTTATGCTAAGTATTTTTGATGAGTAACACTAAGGAATATTACATCATTGAAGTCATATTGCAGCAAGAAAAGGGAGTTAAAATTAAAGTAAGCTTCAATTTCATAAACCACTCTAAACTTCATGTTGGACAAACTGAATAAAATACTTTAATTTACCAATTATGTATACAAAAAGGAAAAAGTTCTATAATGATGACAAAGTCAGGCCACTGTGGATAGAGTAATAAGAAGTAACATCAAAAAACAATGGAATATCTCATTATAAAATAAGCACAGACTTACATATTTTTCTATCTTTGACTTGGAAAGGAATTGAGGGATTATCCATAGATTACAGTGAGTTTTGGAAATGCTTACCTCAGAAGTTTGGAATGGTGTCAGATACGAACACCTTACCCCTCAGAGGTAAAAGTGAGGCAAGCCAGGGTTTTTTTCCCTGTCTTCCCAGGATAAACAAATTGATAGGCCTTTTTAAAGTAATTTATCTATTTACTACTAAAATTCTTGTGTTTATAACTTTAACTGGGCAAAATCGTGCATCATAGGGCAAAATCTTTTCAACAAAGGTACCTCAAGTGGGTTAACTTAACAGAATGCATCCAAAATCTGATATCCATGACTCCTGTGGAATTGAAATTTGGCAAATTTTATAAAACATTTTTTTGACATAGAAATTATCATAAAGCATTTTATGACATATTACAAAATGTTATAAAATGTTTTTGTGCTCAATTCCTGATACTTGACTATGCTGAACAGTTCAACATGGGCTAATCTCAAGGCAGATACGTCTCTGATTCTCCCCCCTGAATTTTTAAGAACTTTTCCAGTACATTAGAAGCTATACCATTGTTGAAGGCACTCATTAACCAGGCCTTGGAAGTGGTGGGTGAGTGCACACATGGGAACACATATCCCACTTGTACAAGCAGTAGGCAAGCATGCATGGATTCCATTTGCATGAGCAGTGGATGTGCAGGCCCACTGCTTGTGCAAATGGAGCTGAGCACACACACACTTCCCCCTGCTCATGCAGAACCTCTCCCCTCCCCCCTGGATAGCCTGCAAAGCCAGAAAGACTGGGGGACTCTAGTATAAAGCACCTAGATGAGATAACTTCTGTGGAAAGATACCATAAAGAATTATGTCAAAAATGCTGAAATCCAGGGTTATACTTGTCTAGCACAGTTTTGTTGCCAAAATCAGGCATTAACGTGGAAGGAAATGGATCTAGAAAATCCATTCCCCCCCCAAAAAAAGTCAAATCTGATCACCTATCTGGTCACCTACCATATTCAAATATCTTGGCCTGGAAGTCTATATTGACCACTGGTCTATAATTATTTAAATCTTCTGGATCATTTTTTTACTAGTGCTTTCACTACAATCCTATTTAATAAGACTGGGACCATCTTTTCTTATAGAACAGCAAATCTTTTCTTATAAATAGCAAATCTTTTCTTATAAATAGCAAATACAATCCCAGCTTGGACACCTTCCTACTAGATGTTACAAGATGAAAGGCCGAAGTGCATCTGAAAGGATGAATTATTTATCAAATATCAAGGTAGTTGTGTCTGAAAGTAAAACAGAATAAATTATTGCAGATTATGGATAACTGATAGAAAAGCCCAACAAGTATACACATTTATGTATTTTTATCCTACCTTTTTATTTTTATAGATAACTTAAGGCAGCATACTTAATACTCCTTCCTACTCCTATTTTCCCCATAACAACAACCCTGTGAGATGGGCTGGGCTGAGAGAGAGAGTGATTCACCTAAAGTCACCTAGCTGGCATTTATACCTAAAACAGAACTAAAATTAACAGTTCCCTAGGTTCTAGCTTGGTGTTTAATCACTAAACTAAATTAGCTTTCCAAAATTATTCTCTCAAAAATTATTCATACGATAAATAGTTTAAGGGCAACAAATATACAGGAAGTCTTCAACTTACGGCTATAATGAAATCTGCCAATTTCAGTTGTAAATCGTGATAGTCATAAACTGGGCCATCACATGCCTGACCCAATTTTAAAACCTTTCTTTGTGGCAATTGTTAAGCAAATGTTGCAATTGTTAAGTGAATCTATTGTTTGCTATCGGGCATTTTTACTGAAAGCCAGAAGTAACCACCTGTTTTCAGCAAAAATTGTGGTCCACACGAGATGTGACCACAGGATGCTACAAATGGCCTGTAAATGCTGAATGCCCAAAATAGAACTTTGGAACTTTCTGTATCTTTTTTTTTTTGGGTGGGGGGGTCCATTGTAAATTTGAATGCTATGATCAGTCACAAATCAAGGATTACCTGTATTCCCTATTAGCTATCTATGTTTCTGAAGGAACAAGGGATGAGTTTACATTCTGCCAGAAAGGTTTAAAGTCTGTCAAAGTCTGGTGGATTTCCCTAGCTTAGTTTCCTTTCCCATCAAGTGGCATCCACAGGCAGAAAAAACACCTATCAACTGTTTTCCCCAGCTTGGGCAAGGGCTATCATTGGAAGGAATCAAGCTTTAACACATGGCTAGACCCATAGGCGTAGCCATCTAGCAAAACTTGGTATAAAGGGAATTTATCTGCAAGAGATAAAAGTGCGTAGGCATGCCCAGCAAAGCAGAAGAATATTTTCTGCTTTATTCAACAGTCCTCCTTCACCTCTGCAGAACAGGCTCTTGATTTTCAGGACATCTCTAAAGCTGTCTGGTAAAACAACAGAGACTCTTCTGTTTTATTGGGGTTTTTTTCCTTACCCCTTAAATCAGTCCGCCACAGATTGAAGACCTGGAAGATAGACTACCAGCAGGAGATAGAAGAAACAAATCAACCCACCAATCATTGTGAGCCAGTCCCTAAAATAGCAAATGAGCACTTCACCAGGTGAAGTGAGGGAGAACTTCTGAATTTAAAAGTTGGCCTGAAAAATTGCTGACATTTCCTGAGAGAGCTATATGGTAAAACAGGATTCTCTGGCTTCAAATCACTATTCCCCCAGGCTTTTTTTTTTTTTTTTGGTGGTGGGGCTACATAGAACATAGAATAATAGAGTTGGAAGGGACCTTGAATGTCTTCTAGTCCAACCCTCTGCTCAAGCAGGAGACCCTATACCAGTGATGGCTAACCTTTTTGACATCGCGTGCCAAGAGGCGGGGGAGTTGGGGGGGTTGTGTGCGTGCCCACACCCATAATTCTATGTGCCCCTCCCCCGCACATGCACACATGATGTTCTCCCCCCCCCCCGCTCCTGGCACGTGATGGCCCAGTAGGCCCGTCTTTCTCTCTCACCTGGCTCCAGAGCCTCTCTATGAGTCTGGGGATGGCAAAAATGGCATTCCCTATCCAATCGGAGGCCAGAAACTGCCCATTTGCCAACTTTCGGTTGAACAGGAAGTGACATTTTTTGCTGTCCCCAGCCTCCAGAGACTCCTAGAGAGGCTCTGGAGGCTGGGGACAGCAAAAAACATCACTTCCTCTCCAACCAGAAATTGGGAAACAGGCAGTTTCTGGCCTACGGAGGGACCCCGGGGGGGTGGGAAACGCCGTTTTCACCCTCCCCAGACTCATAGAGAGGCTCTAGAGCCAGGTGAGAAAGAAAAACGGGCCTTCGCCACCCTCCCCAGGCCCTCTGGAGGCAGGAAACAGCCTGTTTCCCTACTTCTAGTGGGCCCAGAAAGCCCGAAAATCAGCTGGAGCTGAACTCATGTGCCCACTGATATGGCTACGCATGCCACCTGTGGCACGTGTGCCATAGGTTCGCCATCATGGCCCTATACCAGTGATGATTAACCTTTTCAGCACTGACTGTCGAAACTGCAGCGCACACATGCTGGACTGCTGGAATGCCAGAACCCAGAAGAAAGCAGCTGGTCAGTGCGCGGCCGCCAGCTGCACTTCCAGGTTTCGTCGCACGCATGTGCCCCAGACAGCTGGTCCGGCACACATGCGCACAGGCCAGCCACTCTCTTTTGGGTTCCAGCATGTGCATGTGCGCCGGCCACCTGGTCTTAGCATGAAGACCAGCTGGCCGGTGCGCATGCGTGTGCCAGAACCTGGAAGAGAGCAGCTGGCCAGTGAGCATGCACACTGGACCAGCTGTCTGGTGCATGCACGTGCCAGAACCCGGGAGAGCAGCTGCGATGGTGCACGTGCCCACAGAGAGGGCTTTACATGTCACCACTGGCACACATGCTATAGGTTCACCATCACAGCCCCATACCATTTCAGATAAATGATTGTCCAGTCACTTTTTGAAAGCCTCCAGTGATGGAGCACCCACAACTTCTGAAGGCAAGCTGTTCCATTGGTTGATTGCTCTCACGGTTAGGAAACTTCTCCTTAGTTCTAGGTTGCTTCTCCTCTTGGTTTCCATCCATTGTTTCTCATCTTCTCTTGTGGTGCTTTGGAAAATAGTTTGACCTCCTCATCTTTAGCTGAAGGATGCTTGCAAATTGAGATAAGTGGCTCTTGTACCCAATACATTTCTAGTCCCATAAACCTGATCAATGTGTTTGGAGACCTGACAGATAAAGAATCATCTTTTCCAATCACCAAGTAAATTTGGTATTAATTAATAAGTAGCAGAGATGGGAGAGTTGCACCCTGAATTGGTGTGAAAGAGATGGCTTTCTGTGCCCTGCTTCACAGTGCAGATTTACCTCTCCTGTTGTCAGCTTTGGCTCAGGCTGATCCAAGTGTCTGTTTGGAGGTTCAGTTTCAGAAACCTAGGAAGAACATAGAAAGAACTCAGCTGTAAAGAAACCAACTGCCAACCCAAAAGCAGAATGGAAAACAGTATGCAGGGTCAGAGGTGACGGGGCATAGCTGCCAAAGCCTAGAGAGGCCAGTATAAGTAGGTAGGTTTCAACTATTGCCCATGTCACCAACTACATTTTTAATGTGGCCAAATATATATTATATAAGAGGAAAAACAGTACTTTAAAACAAGGAATTAAAAGCTCTCTTTGATGTGTGCTGAAGATAAGATGGAGACAAAGTCGTAGGGACATGTTAAATAACCAAACCAGCAGAATATGTTTGTCCTGCACTTAGAGGGTGCTCTGAGTTTAATGGGCCTTACTCTTAAGGAAATAGACATGTATTCTTAAAAACAAAAAGAAAAGAAAAAAAACAGATGGCACTTAAATGGTTTCTGTTCATGTATTATTTGTTATGTGTGTGATTGCAAAGTAAAAGAGGATGTATATGTATGCATTCAAAACTGATGATTTTAACTTGACTTTGATTATGGAAGTGTTTTCAATCTTGCCTGTATCAGGTTCATAGACAGAATGCAACTCAGACTTTCTCAGTTGTTTTTAAATTGACTCCCCCGCCCCCCGCCCCCGCCCCCCGTTAAATGTGACAGTAACTTTTCCTTTTACATTTTTAGGTAAATCTGGACATTCACATTTTTCTGAAACAAAGGTAAGAATTTATATGAAACACAGTATTGTTTCCAATATGTTTGTCACAAGTTGTTAGTAGCAGTCTAACACTGACATGAGGCAGAGAGTTCTTCCTTCCTTCCTTCCTTCCTCCCTCCCTCCCCCTTAAAGCAGAAAAAAAAACACAGTTCAAACATAGAAATCTTTTACTGGATCAATTCAGAAAATTTAATGTTTCATAAGACTTCCAATATGCTTTGGGGTCAACAGCAAACTAGTCATACCATTTGCCAAACACTGGATACTACATACACCAGTTGAAATTCTGGAGAGCAGATAGAAGCATGAAAAATGATTTTGCTTACAGCTCCAATTGTTCTACTTCAGGGACATTTTTAATAACATTGATTTTCAATTTCAGTCTGACCAAATGATTAGCTGCAATGAATACAGCTGAAGCCAGAAAGTCATACAAGGAGTTCTTGTTTAATGACAGTAATTGAGACTAACAACTCCATCGCTAAGTGTTGCAGTCATAAAGCATGACATTACATAACTCTGTTGACTTACAAAGGCAGTTGCTGTTGCCATTGTTAATCAAATCCCAGGTGTTCATTAAGCGCAAAGTCACATGATCACCATTTGTAACCTGTTGACTTTCCCAATGCCATTGCTTATTGGAAGTGAAGGTCACAAATGGCAATCATGTGGCTGCCAGACTCTGCAACCATCATAATTGGTCAACAGTTGCCAAGTGCCCAAATCACAATTAGATAACCACAAAACACTGTGATGTTCACTACTATGAGGACCAATCCTACTTCTCTTTCACTGAAGTTACCTAGATTTATTTTTCTTTGTATTTTATACATTGATAAAACAATAAAAGATTGTTTGTATTGTATTCAATGCTGTCATTATTTTGAACAGTCCCTGAACGAATGGTATATGTTTTGGATTAAAACATTATTTTAAAATAAATGTTAATAGTTATTTTAAAATATGGCAAGAATTTGATCAAATGCAATATGGACTCCATGCAATATAGTCAGCACAGGTGTTCTATTAAGATTTTAAATATTGGGTGTATGTACGTGTATATCTTAATTTAAGTAATGCCAATAGTTTTGCCCTAAACTCTTTAAGGGAAGGGAGATGTTTTCATCTGCTATTGCAGTAGCTGCATTTTATTTATTTATTATTAATTAATCCTTTATGCTGCCCATCTCACTATTGAACAACTAGGGTGGTTTACCATACAAAAAATATGTAAATATGTTAAAACATTAAAATTAATAAGAAATTTGCTAAACTAGTACATGAATGGGATGAGGTTGGATGTTCTTAATCCAGTGGCCAACTCCAGTGTGCAATGCCCCCATCACAGCCCTAAGTCAGTCGGCATAGTCAGGTTTTAGGCCTTTCCAGAGGCCGAAAAGTGGGGCCAGATCTCATCTTCAATGGTACAATGTTCTAAAGGGCAGTAGTCATAGCAGAAAAGGCTCTTACCCGGGATCCTGCCAGCTGAAATTTCTTGACCATTGGGATCTGCAGCATGCTCTTCTGCTGGAATGAGTGTGGCAGGCTGATCCCTTTGGGGTGAGATTGTTCCTCAGGTAGAAGAACCATTTGTTTCATTGCTGCTAGCTCCCTATGTTATTCAGCTACTCTTTAATTTAGGATTTAGGTTTGGAATATACTTCTCTTTGGCTACATACATGCCTATTATATGCAACTAGGTCAGGGCTATCAAACTCAATTTCATTGAGGGCCACATCAGGGCTGTGGTTAACCTTGGGGGGGGGGCTAGCCGGGAATAGCTGACTGGATAGGTGTGGCCAACTGGGTGGGCCTGGCCAGCTTGACATCATTCTCCAAACTGCTGGCATGTTTCCTCTTCGCAGTGGGTAGATCAGGCCAAAGCCACACTGGCCCAATGTTTTCTCTTCACATTGGGTAGACCAGGCTGAAGCCACACTGGCCCAATGTTTCCTCTTAGCATTGGGTAGACTGTGCAAAAGCGACATAGGCCGGCCCCTTACATTTTCCAGGCCGGCCCTGCAGGTCGGAGCCAAACACATTGAGGGCCACATTCAGCCCGCGGATCTTAAGTTTGACACCCCTGAACTAGTTAAATAGTCCATGTTTATCCCAAAATATATTGAAAGTAGATTCAATGGATTTATTATCTTTACTTATTACTGAAACTTAGATTTCAGTCAGGTTCACTAGAAATATTATGAGATAAGGTACAAGAACAAATAGATTTTTGTAAGTCTCCCAGACTGATATTAACATTAGACAGTTACACAAACAAAGGATACTGCATTTTTCCTGAGCTCACTTTTCTACAACTTATCAATTCAACCAGTAGGATTACTTTCACTGATCTCATTTGATTTGATCTTGGTGAAAATCTATATCCAAAACCAGTTGCATGCAAAAACATATGCTCCCAATTAGTTAAAATATCCATATTGGCATTTGCCCTATTCAGAATCTGACCTGATTTTTAAAAATTTCATAATACTTTGCAATCATGCAGATGTCACGCTTTATTCATACATTACATTTACCTGTAACTGTAGAAACAGTACAGCTGGCCTAGCTAGCTATTTGTTGTAGTTTTGAAATATGGAGCGATCAGCAATCTAAATACCTTTATTAATTGCATTATCCAACACTGATTAATTCATATCACAGTGAACGAATTCAGTCATCTAAAAGATTACCAGTGTAATCAAATAGCCAAAATGTTCTTTCTCTGTAGTTGTTGACATTGAACAATACAAGGTACAATGAACTTGATACAAGAGGAGACACTTTAAAATATCTACCTGCATGTTCTTCAATTTGTTAATATTTATAAAGCTGCAATTAAATATTAAAAAGTACTGTTTCTGTTATAATTGTATAGGCTATAGACTTTCAGTGTGCAATTCATGAAAGGTTAATTTGTGAAGCTACAGTTTTAAATATATTTGGTTTCTTTGTTTGTTGAGGGAGTTCACATATCCAAATAGGAAACCAAATAGGAAACAATCCTTCTATTTGAAGAGTGAAACAGTTTTCTCTGACCTGTACATAATGTTCTCAAGAATGTTGAAGAAAAGTCATGTGCTAGTAAAGAGAACAATGTATGTACTTAAATAACTCTTTCATTGTTTAATTTAGGGTGGTCTAAACTATTATTACAGGAATGTAATATTTTTATATGGAATACTATGATAATTTACTGTTGATTAGAACCTAAATAAAATGGTTGGTTTTCTCATCTATTTGCCGACTTAGAAATAAACTGCACTGAATTTCAATTGGTCTAATTCCTTAGTATGTTTGTACTAGTGTAATTTATTCTATTGCTATGAATTAATTAATAAATATTGATATTATATTTTATGTGGCAATCCATTCAGTTTGGATCAATATGTTTCAGAAGTTTGCAAATCAGAATAATAAGTGGCACCAAAATTTCTAACATGGCAGGGTAAACATAATTTGCTATGACAGATGATCTTTGAACGTTAAAAAAAAAAACAAGCTGAAGGAATAAATAGCCCTGAGAAAAAATTAGAGAAGCAAGAATTTTGGCCCCAAACAGCTTTTTTACTGTTTACAAGGAAAAACATGCATTGAGGCTTTGTTATTTTATTTATGAATATGAGAACTTCAGGGAAAGAACAAGCCTATGGACAATGCTATATTATATTGTTCAAGTGTGGGAGAATGGTATGCATGATTTTGTATTACAGCATGAAACGTGAAAATAAAAGATCATAATATAATTAAAAGATCATAATATAATTAAAAGGTCTGGTTTTTAATGCTTGTTTATTAAATATATAACAAAGTGAGAAAGAGCCTTCCTTATATTAGTTTTCTAATTAATTTTATTAAACTAACTAAAGTCTATTATTTAAATTGCAGTCCCTTTCAAACATGAAAAAACTAGGAGTGGTAGCTATGAAAACGAGACTGAGAGGGATGTTTGTCTCATTTCCCTTCTATTAGTTCTAATTTCTGTCTACATTCTCCTCTTGGAACTTTCCCTTTCATCCCCAGTTTTCCTCCCTGAACCTAAATCTCTTAACAGTAGACTCTCTTCCTATATTATGTGGAGTAAGCTTGCTGTGTTCTACTCAACTAAGTTTTGTCATACCTATTCAGCAGAAGACAGCTGAAACATAGAAAAAGCACATTTCCATGTGTAGAGTTCAAAGGAAGAATGATTGCATCACATTGAAAGCAATCTGGTTGCAGCTTCGTTATTCAAAGCAACAAACAAAAATTAAACACATCCACTTTATCCAGTACTTTGAAAACTAAAATCAGCAAAATAGTTTGTTGGGCGGGGGCAAGCCACATATTAGAAACTCATTAGTTAATGTCTGGATTATATTGTAATATGTTTTTCCTTATATAATATTGATTTGGTAAGAGTTTTTTTCTTGTTTAACTACTGATTTAATATAAGCTAGTCTTTCGCAGTCTGTTGCTTTTCAGATATTTTGGACTATAACTTAAATAAGATAAAAGTTGCAAAATGATTGTTTATCTAAAACCTGATATAATCCTTTTTCAGGTTATAGAATCCCTAGGAATTATTATTTATAAAGCACTGGATTATGGCTTGAAAGAGAATGAAGAGCGGGAGCTAAGCCCTCCCTTGGAGCAACTGATTGATCGTATGACTAATACAGTGGAAGCAGATGCAACCAAAGATGAAGGTTATGAAGCTCTGGATGAAGCTGCAGATGATGAACATAAAGACAATATTGAAGTTATACAGTCTTATAGAGATGTCATTAAGGTATAATCTATTTATCCAATGTTGATATTTAAGGAACAGTTAACGTAAATGACACCTTTTATATTTAGGTAGACCACTGATGTTGTGGTTGTCTAATAAGAATTTTAGAGTTCACCTAGATATTATAACGTTAACCCTGTTCACGCTGACAGTATATTCTAATTTAAACTATTATTTTCATTTGATATGTGCCTTGGCACAAACCTATTTTTTATTTTTACTGCATTTCAGTTTTCAAGAGTCTATTGTCTTCTACTACAGTCATTCCAATACAAACCTTCTTGGGAATTTCATCACTGCATTGATATAATATTCTTCTACAACCCACACATTCTTAGCACATTCCATTTTCATATAAACACATACCAGAGAGATCTGTTTATCTCAGTCAGATTAAAAACTAAATGACATTTTTTTGTAATATGCAAAGTTGGGTACATAAAAACTATTTTTCTGTAAATAGCATTTTATTTACCCTTATTTATTTAACGTTGTAAAGTTACCTTTTAATTCAGCATGAAAGTTTTTCTGTCAAAATACAATATTTACATCTTAAGTAGTTACTAACTCTGGATATTAACATAGCCTTTGAGTGAACATTGATTCCTGGTGACTTTTTTCCACACTTAATGACCAGTTGCTTGGCAACTATTTGAAGTTACAATGACACACACACCCTCCAAGCTACTTACAACTTGGTTCTAGAGGTCTGACATCTGCACACCTCATTGCAGTCAAACAGCTGCAGCCAGTGACTGTATTTCAGGCACTTGACAACCGACTCAATTTTGTGGCCAATTGAACCCATGACCACAATTTTTGACATTGTTTGCCAGTTTCTGACCTCTTTGTTTGGGTTCCACAAAAAATAGCCAAGAAGAATATGATTAATTTAATGACTTTGGCATTTGTTTAATGACTATCGTGTTCACTTAACAACTGCTGTAAAAAAAGTAATAAAATCTGATCCAATCACATGAGTATCTGAACTTATGGCCGTCATGATTTACAAGAGAAAATCCAGGCTCCATTGTGGTTATAAATCAAAACTGCCTATAAATGTAGGCCTGGTTTTCTATTGCCTTCTCTTTGAACATTTCTTTCAACTTTAAAGGCTATTCAGTAGACTAATATCAAACAGATACAATCCTGCATAGCTTGTTGAGATCCACCTGGTTATATGTCATCCAATGGACATCTATTATGTACTATGTAGGAGAAGGTTTGGGTAAAGAAATGTCCAAATTTACCCGATCAAAACAACCCTCTACAATACTATACCATAGGTCAGGGGTCTCCAACCTTGGCAACTTTTTGTGTGGGTTTGTGTGATATACTTGCTGTCTACATGGCTGTGCCACAATTAAGGTGAATTTAAGGTGAATTGGGGGTGGAATATTTCTGCATTTCTTTCTGATTTGCTTCAGAAAAGCACGTGAGTTTGAGCTGCTGCTTTAAGGTGAATTGGGGGTGGAATATTTCTGCATTTCTTTCTGATTTGCTTCAGAAAAGCACGTGAGTTTGAGCTGCTGCTTTAAGGTGAATTGGGGGTGGAATATTTCTGCATTTCTTTCTGATTTGCTTCAGAAAAGCACGTGAGTTTGAGCTGCTGCTTTAAGGTGAATTGGGGGTGGAATATTTCTGCATTTCTTTCTGATTTGCTTCAGAAAAGCACGTGAGTTTGAGCTGCTGCTTTAAGGTGAATTGGGGGTGGAATATTTCTGCATTTCTTTCTGATTTGCTTCAGAAAAGCACGTGAGTTTGAGCTGCTGCTTTAAGGTGAATTGGGGTGGAATATTTCTGCATTTCTTTCTGATTTGCTTCAGAAAAGCACGTGAGTTTGAGCTGCTGCTTTAAGGTGAATTGGGGTGGAATATTTCTGCATTTCTTTCTGATTTGCTTCAGAAAAACACGTGAGTTTGAGCTGCTGCTTTAAGGTGAATTGGGGTGGAATATTTCTGCATTTCTTTCTGATTTGCTTCAGAAAAGC
Source organism: Ahaetulla prasina (assembly GCF_028640845.1). NCBI lineage: Eukaryota > Metazoa > Chordata > Lepidosauria > Squamata > Colubridae > Ahaetulla > Ahaetulla prasina. The sequence goes on along the minus strand of NC_080541.1, from coordinate 62,921,067 downwards.
ACGTGAGTTTGAGCTGCTGCTTTAAGGTGAATTGGGGTGGAATATTTCTGCATTTCTTTCTGATTTGCTTCAGAAAAGCACGTGAGTTTGAGCTGCTGCTTTAAGGTGAATTGGGGTGGAATATTTCTGCATTTCTTTCTGATTTGCTTCAGAAAAGCACGTGAGTTTGAGCTGCTGCTTTAAGGTGAATTGGTGGAATATTTCTGCATTTCTTTCTGATTTGCTTCAGAAAAGCACGTGAGTTTGAGCTGCTGCTTTAAGGTGAATTGGGGTGGAATATTTCTGCATTTCTTTCTGATTTGCTTCAGAAAAGCACGTGAGTTTGAGCTGCTGCTTTAAGGTGAATTGGTGGAATATTTCTGCATTTCTTTCTGATTTGCTTCAGAAAAGCACGTGAGTTTGAGCTGCTGCTTTAAGGTGAATTGGTGGAATATTTCTGCATTTCTTTCTGATTTGCTTCAGAAAAACACGTGAGTTTGAGCTGCTGCTTTAAGGTGAATTGGGGTGGAATATTTCTGCATTTCTTTCTGATTTGCTTCAGAAAAGCACGTGAGTTTGAGCTGCTGCTTTAAGGTGAATTGGGGTGGAATATTTCTGCATTTCTTTCTGATTTGCTTCAGAAAAGCACGTGAGTTTGAGCTGCTGCTTTAAGGTGAATTGGGGTGGAATATTTCTGCATTTCTTTCTGATTTGCTTCAGAAAAGCACGTGAGTTTGAGCTGCTGCTTTAAGGTGAATTGGGGTGGAATATTTCTGCATTTCTTTCTGATTTGCTTCAGAAAAGCACGTGAGTTTGAGCTGCTGCTTTAAGGTGAATTGGGGTGGAATATTTCTGCATTTCTTTCTGATTTGCTTCAGAAAAGCACGTGAGTTTGAGCTGCTGCTTTAAGGTGAATTGGGGTGGAATATTTCTGCATTTCTTTCTGATTTGCTTCAGAAAAGCACGTGAGTTTGAGCTGCTGCTTTAAGGTGAATTGGGGTGGAATATTTCTGCATTTCTTTCTGATTTGCTTCAGAAAAGCACGTGAGTTTGAGCTGCTGCTTTAAGGTGAATTGGGGTGGAATATTTCTGCATTTCTTTCTGATTTGCTTCAGAAAAACGTGAGTTTGAGCTGCTGCTTTAAGGTGAATTGGGGTGGAATATTTCTGCATTTCTTTCTGATTTGCTTCAGAAAAGCACGTGAGTTTGAGCTGCTGCTTTAAGGTGAATTGGGGTGGAATATTTCTGCATTTCTTTCTGATTTGCTTCAGAAAAGCACGTGAGTTTGAGCTGCTGCTTTAAGGTGAATTGGGGTGGAATATTTCTGCATTTCTTTCTGATTTGCTTCAGAAAAGCACGTGAGTTTGAGCTGCTGCTTTAAGGTGAATTGGGGTGGAATATTTCTGCATTTCTTTCTGATTTGCTTCAGAAAAGCACGTGAGTTTGAGCTGCTGCTTTAAGGTGAATTGGGGTGGAATATTTCTGCATTTCTTTCTGATTTGCTTCAGAAAAGCACGTGAGTTTGAGCTGCTGCTTTAAGGTGAATTGGGGTGGAATATTTCTGCATTTCTTTCTGATTTGCTTCAGAAAAGCACGTGAGTTTGAGCTGCTGCTTTAAGGTGAATTGGGGTGGAATATTTCTGCATTTCTTTCTGATTTGCTTCAGAAAAGCACGTGAGTTTGAGCTGCTGCTTTAAGGTGAATTGGGGTGGAATATTTCTGCATTTCTTTCTGATTTGCTTCAGAAAAGCACGTGAGTTTGAGCTGCTGCTTTAAGGTGAATTGGGGTGGAATATTTCTGCATTTCTTTCTGATTTGCTTCAGAAAAGCACGTGAGTTTGAGCTGCTGCTTTAAGGTGAATTGGGGTGGAATATTTCTGCATTTCTTTCTGATTTGCTTCAGAAAAGCACGTGAGTTTGAGCTGCTGCTTTAAGGTGAATTGGGGTGGAATATTTCTGCATTTCTTTCTGATTTGCTTCAGAAAAGCACGTGAGTTTGAGCTGCTGCTTTAAGGTGAATTGGGGTGGAATATTTCTGCATTTCTTTCTGATTTGCTTCAGAAAAGCACGTGAGTTTGAGCTGCTGCTTTAAGGTGAATTGGGGTGGAATATTTCTGCATTTCTTTCTGATTTGCTTCAGAAAAGCACGTGAGTTTGAGCTGCTGCTTTAAGGTGAATTGGGGTGGAATATTTCTGCATTTCTTTCTGATTTGCTTCAGAAAAGCACGTGAGTTTGAGCTGCTGCTTTAAGGTGAATTGGGGTGGAATATTTCTGCATTTCTTTCTGATTTGCTTCAGAAAAGCACGTGAGTTTGAGCTGCTGCTTTAAGGTGAATTGGGGTGGAATATTTCTGCATTTCTTTCTGATTTGCTTCAGAAAAGCACGTGAGTTTGAGCTGCTGCTTTAAGGTGAATTGGGGTGGAATATTTCTGCATTTCTTTCTGATTTGCTTCAGAAAAGCACGTGAGTTTGAGCTGCTGCTTTAAGGTGAATTGGGGTGGAATATTTCTGCATTTCTTTCTGATTTGCTTCAGAAAAGCACGTGAGTTTGAGCTGCTGCTTTAAGGTGAATTGGGGTGGAATATTTCTGCATTTCTTTCTGATTTGCTTCAGAAAAGCACGTGAGTTTGAGCTGCTGCTTTAAGGTGAATTGGGGTGGAATATTTCTGCATTTCTTTCTGATTTGCTTCAGAAAAGCACGTGAGTTTGAGCTGCTGCTTTAAGGTGAATTGGGGTGGAATATTTCTGCATTTCTTTCTGATTTGCTTCAGAAAAGCACGTGAGTTTGAGCTGCTGCTTTAAGGTGAATTGGGGTGGAATATTTCTGCATTTCTTTCTGATTTGCTTCAGAAAAGCACGTGAGTTTGAGCTGCTGCTTTAAGGTGAATTGGGGTGGAATATTTCTGCATTTCTTTCTGATTTGCTTCAGAAAAGCACGTGAGTTTGAGCTGCTGCTTTAAGGTGAATTGGGGTGGAATATTTCTGCATTTCTTTCTGATTTGCTTCAGAAAAGCACGTGAGTTTGAGCTGCTGCTTTAAGGTGAATTGGGGTGGAATATTTCTGCATTTCTTTCTGATTTTCTAACAGCGCCTAGCACGTGAATCTAATCTAATCACTATAAATAAAAATAGCAATAATATATTCAGGGTTGGTCCACTTGAGATTGTGATTTTATTCTATTCAAAATGACTGGCTTAGTTCAGTGCAATACTTGTTTTGCAGCTGTCTTTCGCAGTACCTTTTTCAAATTTGGGTACTGTCCTCTTTGTAAACAAATTAGCAGTCTACGTGGACAGATTACATATCTAGAATCTCTAATCTATGCTCTCCAAGCAGAAATTAGGTACCCAATTCAGCCATTCCAGCTGCTGAGCCATCAGCCCCCTCTACCACAAAGATCCTGCAGGAAAAGGGCAGTATGGACAACCGTGGGATCTGGCAGGGTGAGAGCTGTGAACCATAAACACAAAGCTTTTACAGTGTCCCAGTATAACAGATATAGTGCCCTTGCTGACCTAAATAGGAACACTAAAGTGACAGATCAAGGTAGTTGTGATACTGATAACTCAAACAATCAAGGGATTATGGTTCAAGATGAAGAACTTACTTTGGAAAAGTGTGAACCTACTTTGGAAAAGTGTGTATCAAGTATTACAGATCGGTCACACAAGAAGAGCAAGGTATCCAAAAAGAGAAGCCACCTTCTGATTGGTGATTCAATTGTAAGGGATGTAAATTTAGGAAAGGATATGGAGGTTTTGGAAGGCGTCAGGTGTCTACCTGGTGCTACTGCCAGCAGAGACAGGGGACGTATTCTTAAGATAGCCAAGAATGCCAGTAAGGATTCTGATGTTGATGCTATTATACACCTTGGCACAAATGATCTGTCCCAAAAGGATGTGCTTTCTGTGCAGAATGATTTCCAGAGCTTAGGGTATGAACTTAATAGCATAGGTTGTAGGCTTAACTTTTCAGAGGTTTTACCAGTACATAAGGAACAAAAGGTAAAGGCCAGCGTGTAGTGGAGTTTAATGTGTGGCTAAAGGAGTGGTGTAAAAGGAAGGCTTTGGTTTTATTAGTCATGATGTCTGCAACTGGTCCAATGAGAGATTGTGATTTTATTCTATTCAAAATGACTGGCTTAGTTCAGTGCAATACTTGTTTTGCAGCTGTCTTCGCAGTACCTTTTTCAAATTTGGGTACTGTCCTCTTTGTAAACAAATTAGCAGTCTACGTGGACAGATTACATATCTAGAATCTCTAATCTATGCTCTCCAAGCAGAAATTAGGTACCCAATTCAGCCATTCCAGCTGCTGAGCCATCAGCCCCCTCTACCACAAAGATCCTGCAGGAAAAGGGCAGTATGGACAACCGTGGGATCTGGCAGGGTGAGAGCTGTGAACCATAAACACAAAGCTTTTACAGTGTCCCAGTATAACAGATATAGTGCCCTTGCTGACCTAAATAGGAACACTAAAGTGACAGATCAAGGTAGTTGTGATACTGATAACTCAAACAATCAAGGGATTATGGTTCAAGATGAAGAACTTACTTTGGAAAAGTGTGAACCTACTTTGGAAAAGTGTGTATCAAGTATTACAGATCGGTCACACAAGAAGAGCAAGGTATCCAAAAAGAGAAGCCACCTTCTGATTGGTGATTCAATTGTAAGGGATGTAAATTTAGGAAAGGATATGGAGGTTTTGTAAGGCGGCAGGTGTCTACCTGGTGCTACTGCCAGCAGAGACAAGAGCGGTATACTTAAGATAGACAAGGATGCCAGTAAGGATTCTGATGTTGATGCTATTATACACCTTGGCACAAATGATCTGTCCCAAAAGGATGTGCTTTCTGTGCAGAATGATTTCCAGAGCTTAGGGTATGAACTTAATAGCATAGGTTGTAGGCTTAACTTTTCAGAGGTTTTACCAGTACATAAGGAACAAAAAGGTAAAGGCCAGCGTGTAGTGGAGTTTAATGTGTGGCTAAAGGAGTGGTGTAAAAGGGAAGGCTTTGGTTTTATTAGTCATGATGTCTGCAACTGGTCCAATGAAAAATTGTACAAAAGAGATGGATTGCATCCATCAAAGAAAGGACTGAGTTACTTAGCAATACATTCACAGATTTTCTGGATAAACATTTAAACTGAACAGTGGGGACAGAGAATTAACTGATATGGAAAATTTCTGTCCCCAGCAATCGAAAACTAAAAGGGTTATCAGTGCATGTAACATAGATGTCTGTATGGGTAAGACTATCAACCATGCTATCAAGCAAAACCAAGCATTTAACAGTGAGTGCCATACCATGTGCACTAAACCAACAGGTGGCATGAAAGTAGGGGCAGTCAACACAGGTTATGTAGACAGTAAACACAAGATCAATCCAAATGGACTCAAATGTCTATACACCAATGCACAGAGTATGAGGAATAAACAGGGTGAATTAGAAATCCAAGTAAATGAGGGTAGATATGATATTGTTGCCATTACGGAAACTTGGTGGGATGAAACTGACAAATGGAACATACAGCTAGAGGATATAAATTATTTAAAAGAAATAGACCAAATAAAAGAGGAGGTGGAGTTGCACTATATATAAGAAATAACTACATCTCTACAGAAATAGAGCACAACAATGATGAAAATCATCTTGAATGTATTTGGGTCAATATAAAAGGGTGAAAACGATATTGCCATAGGTCTATACTATAGGCCACCCAACCAAACAGAGGAAGTAGATGAACTTTTGCTAGTCAGCTAACTAAGGTATGTAGGAAGCACATCACAGTAGTAATGGGGATTTTAACTACCCTGACATCAACTGGGAAACAAACTCTGCACCAAGTGGAAGATCCAACAGGTTCCTAACAAACCTAGCAGACAACTTTGTTTCCCAAAAATAGAGAAGGCGACAAGGATCAGCCATATTGGACTTAATTCTCACTAACAGAGATGAAATGATAGAAGGTGTTGAAGCTACAGGAACCTTGGGGGCAAGTGACCACGCAATATTGGAATTCAACATTAAGCAAATACAAGTAGTAGAACAAAGTCAAACTAGAGTCTTGGACTTTAAGAGAGCTAATTTCAATAAACTTAGAGAGATCTTGAGAAGGATTCAATGGATGAGAATCCTCAGGGGGAAAACAGCTCAAGAAGCTTGGGAAATTTTGAAAAGTGAGATTATAAAAGCACAGTCTAACACAATACCAATGAAGAAGAAAAATAGTAGATCACAAAAGAAACCAGCATGGATGCATAAAGAACTATCTGACAAATTGAAAGACAAAAAGGACAAATATAAAAAATGGAAAGAGGGGCAAATAACTAAGGCAGAATATCAGCAAATAGCCCGAGCCTGTAAAGATGAAGTGAGGAAAGCTAAGGCTCACAATGAACAAAGGCTAGCGACAAAAGTAAAAAATAATAAAAAAAGCTTCTTCCAACATGTTAAAAACAAGAAAAAAGTCAAGGAAACAATTGGCCCATTGCTGGGAGAAAGTGGCAAGAAGATGACAAGCAACAGGAGAAAGCAGATCTACTTAACTCATATTTTGCATCTGTCTTTACACAAAAGGAAAAACAATCCAACCTATCAAAACAGCACTACAAAAAACAGATTAGAAACACAAGTTAAAATAGGGAAGAAAATGGTAAGTGAACACCTGTCTACCCTAGACGTGTTCAAATCACCAGGACCGGATGGATTACACCCCAAGGTTCTGAAGGAACTGGCAGACGTGATCTCAGAACCACTGAACTATATCTTTCAAAGATCCTGGAGCACAGGGGGCTGCCAGAGGACTGGAAAAGAGCTGATGTAGTTCCCATCTTCAAAAAGGAAAAACAGATCCAGGAAACTACAGACCTATCAGTCTGACCTCAATACCGGGAAGATTCTGGAAAAGATAATCAAGCAACGAATCACCGAACACCTAGAAGCAAACAAAGTAATAACCAAAAGCCAACATGGGTTTGTCAAAACAGATCATGCCAGACTAATCTTATCGCATTCTTTGACAAAATGACAAAATTAGTAGACCAGAGGAATGCTGTTGATATAATTTACTTGGACTTCAGTAAAGCATTTGATAAAGTAGACCATAACCTACTACTAGATAAAGTAGAAAATGTGGGTTAGACAGCACCACCACCAGATGGATTCGTAACTGGCTGACCAACCGCACTCAACGTGTAGTCCTCAACGGAACTACATCCACATGGAGGAAGTATGCAGTGGAGTACCCCAAGGCTCTGTTTTAGGCCCAGTACTCTTCAACATCTTCATCAATGACTTGGACGAGGGATAGATGGGGAACTCATCAAATTTGCAGATGACACCAAGCTGGCAGGAATAGCCAACACTCCAGAAGATAGGCTCAAGTTACAGAAAGATCTTGCCAGACTTGAACATTGGGCGCTATCTAACAAAATGAAATTCAACAGTGAAAAAGTAAGGTTCTACATTTAGGCCAAAAACAAAATGCACCAGTACCGTATATGTGGTACCTTGCTCAATAGTAGTACCTGTGAGAGGGATCTTGGAGTCCTAGTGGATAACCATCTAGATATGAGCCAGCAGTGTGCAGCAGCTGTTAAAAAAGCCAACACAGTTCTGGGCTGCATAAACAGAGGGATAGAATCAAGATCACGTGAAGTGCTAGTACCACTTTATAATGCCTTGGTAAGGCCACACTTGGAATATTGCATCCAGTTTTGGTCGCCACGATGTAAAAAAGATGTTGAGACTCTAGAAAGAGTGCAGAGAAGAGCAACAAAGATGATTAGGGACTGGAGGATAAAACATATGAAGAACGGTTGCAGGAACTGGGTATGTCTAGTTTAACAAAAGAAGGACCAGGGAGACATGATAGCAGTGTTCCAATATCTCAGGGGCTGCCACAGAGAAGTGGGAGTTGGGCTGTTCTCCAGAGCACCTGAGGGTAGAACAAGAAGCAATGGGTGGAAACTGATCAAGGAAAGAAGCAACTTAGAACTAAGGAGAAATTTCCTGACAGTTAGAACAATTAATAAGTGGAACAACTTGCCTTCAGAAGTTGTGAATGCTCCAACACTGGAAATTTTTAAGAAAATGTTGGATAACCATCTGACTGAGATGGTGTAGGGTTTCCTGCCTGGGCAGGGGGTTGGACTAGAAGGCCTCCAAGGTCCCTTCCAACTCTGATGTTATGTTATGTTATGTTATGTTATGTTAACAATTAGAAAAAAACAAAATATGTCCATTTATGAGAAAGTCATAAGTTGTTGTAGTTTTGAATAATGAAGGAAAAAATAGATGAAGCATTGTCTTAACCAATAACCAGTGGTGGGATTCAACCAATCCGCACCTATTTGGGAGAACCGGTTGTTAACTTTCCAAGTAGTTGGGAGAAATTTTATTTTGGTTTTTTCCACTTTACAGGGCTAATCCTGTAAGGAAGGCAGGAAGGAAACATTCTAGTGTTGTTTCTAGCCTGATCTTTATTGCCATGCTTACAGAAACTGCCTCTCTGGTTAACCCTTAGTACATTGTAACAGCTAAAGCAAAGCGCCCATTGACTTGAGTGACATTGAGTGGGCCACACCCACATGGTCACATGACCAACAAGCCACGCCTACCCAGCTGGTCATTAGGGCAGAGAAGCAGTTGTTAAATTATTTGAATCCCACCACTGACAATAACACAGCATCATCTGCAAACATTCCTTATGCATACCTCAAATGTTCCTTATGCTTTTGTCCACAAATATATTGAACAACCAAGGAGACACTCTTCCCCACCCCTACCCAATTTTCAACCTTTCAATAAGCATTTCTTTCTGACAGATGGTTTATTTTCATCATTTGCTGCACCTACTATGTTCAGCAAACAACCATCAGTTCCATATTTATGCAAAAATCTGGACTGCAAACTTCTTCCTAGCACAATGACACAAATGCGCTTGCGAAATTTTAACTTTAAGAACAATTATAATTTGCTTCCTTGTTTGCTCAAAACATGCCTATTTTCTCTGTAAGAGAATTATAGGTTTCTTTAAAACCATTATTATATTGCTTGTGGTAGAATATTTCTGTATATGTAGTGAGTTTGGAAAGCTTTGATGGTTTACAAAAGTATAGTCAGATAAAGTAATAAGTAAATTCTTAAAAAATAAAAAATTCTAAAAGACTTGTTTGAAAAGCCATTTCCCTCCCCCCATCTTGCTGTAATAAGAAAGTGTTCACAGATAGGCACTATGTTCGCCCCCTCATGTGAACTCAAGCACTTTTTAATTTTTTATTCTAAAGCGTGGCACACCTAAACACTGCACATTATCTAAGTTTCTATGTGTTATTTTTTTCAGGCTAATCTTTCTTGGCTAATGCTGTTTTAAATTCAGGGTTGTTTTTTGTTTTTTGGCATATTGATATGCTATCCTGTACAAGTAGTCCTCGACTTACAACAGTTCACTTAGTGATCGTTTGAAGTTACAATGGCATTGAAAAAAAAGTTACTTATGACAATTTTTCACACTTACGACCATTGCAGCATCCCATGTCACATGATTTGCATTCGAATACTTGAGAACTGACTCACTTTTATAACGGTTGCAGTGTCCCGGGGCCATATGATCGATCCCCTTTTGCAACCTTCTGACAAGATTTCCTGAGTTCACAACTGTGATATAGCCAAATTTATGGACACTAGAACTAATCTTCCTCATTTCTAAATCACTTTTTTGGTGAAAGTCTCTCTCACTTAAAGAGAGACTTTCTTTGGAAAAGATAAGCACTTCTCTGGCAACTTGATTTTTGGAGCTACATTTAAATTGAAACATGGGAAATTTATACCGATATTAACCTGATATTAACCTGACTCTCAAAAGTTGGAAATTAAAGAGACTAAAATATTCATATAGAAAAAATAATAATTTTTATTTTTTATTTTTGAAACACAAAATTGAAAACTTACTTTTTAATGAATCTGGGTTGTGGGATTATAGCCTGAAGCTTCAGACTGGCATTGCTTTGTTTTTTTTTATCTGATTAACCACTGATTGGTTGGATTTATAAACAATGAATTTCCTTTTTTGAAACTTTTTTTTTAAATGAACAGAAATAACTTTTTTGCATGGGAAAACTGTCTTGTTTACATATTAATTGTAAAACAAAACCTAAAAAGGTTGTTTACCAGACCTGGGCATTTTATGGCCTGCTGGCCACATCTAGACCTTTGGCTTCCCTATCCAGCCCTTGGGGTGGTGGGGCAGTGGGGCGGGGAGCAAGGGTGGGGGTGAGGGCAGCAGGGGTGATGGGGGAATGACGGCAGCCCTCCACAACAGTGGCCTATTAGAAAATTAATTGCCCACCCCTGCTTTAAACCAGGTCTTAATTTAGTGAAGATATGGAACTAATTGCAAATAATGTACAGTCAGAAACAAATCTGCTAAGCTTTATAACTTGAAGAAGAAATTCTTGAGCTGATACTGATCATGAAAGCAGTTTGCTAAATTCATATTGATCCATATGTGCCTGGAGAAGAAATAATCCTCCCATTGTTTTTGTTTTTTTTCCTATTGCAATTCTCACTTTGTCAAGCCTTCGGTATATTTATTTTATTAGGATTTATTCTAGGTGCACTGGTTTTATTAATGCATATATTCATGGGCAAAATAGCTCTGGGTATGGGTGGATGATGTATAGTTAAACAACATTTGTTTTTTATTTTCTTGGATGAAGAATAATTCAAGTATGGTTTAAAATATTTTGTGATACTGAAAAGTGAAATTACATTTCTCTGATATTTAAACTATAAATTGGACATTCATATTTTCTCTGTAAAACAAAACTCATTATACTATTGTAACATGTTTGCATAGCTTTGCGCTACCCATCTGCCAACCCAATCAGATGCTGCAAATCACTATCAAGCAGTATGTCGCGCACTATTTGCTGAAACAATGGAGTTGTACACATTCTTGGCCAGAATTAAAAGTGCTAGAGAGGTAAGCAATGTACAAATCACTTAGTCATTTGGCTTTCTGCATTTCAAAAATGCCATATATTTCTGTTCTTTAACATTAACACTCCAAAACAATTGCTTTTGTAATTACAAATACTATACTTCTATTTTGGTGAATTACATTTGTCATAATTATTTTGATTTCAGTGGTACTATATAATTATAACTTAAATCTGACAATATTGGTACTGGGCTCTTTCACTATTACCATATTTATTTGGATTTTAGTTTTAAATTGATATATTTAATATAAATTCATTTTGTGACTTGAAAGTAGATTCAAGCTTTTCACTTCTCACCATCTAGTTCCTTCACCACTCTCACTATACCTTTCATATCACTGTGTTAACATATTATCTTCTTTATTGTGTCTGTAAAAAACATTGTTTGTAGGTGACAAATGCCAAAACAAACGTGATAATTATAATCCTTTTAAATGTGAGTTTAAAATCTTTTTAAACTGTGATAGTGCTGATGTTGTTTCAGGTGTTGCTAAATTATAATACATAATATCCTTTACCACTGACCATGCTGGGTAGAATTAATAGCTATAGTTCAGCAATATCTGTAGGACACTGATCTTATTGTAAAAAAATATTTTTTCTTTTAATTAATAGAATTTAAAGAAAATTCAGGAAATGGACAAAGAAGGAAATGACGAATCTAGCACTGATCTTGATGAATTAAAAACTGCTGATTGGGTAAGATTATTTTTTTAAATAAAGTAATGGCTTTATATTACAAACTTATAGATAGATAACACAATCTATATCAAATGTTTATGTCAAATGTATACAATCAAATACACATATCTAAAATCTATAAAATCATGGGTAATATTATATCTGTTCTTCCTCTATAAAGTAAATAATAAAGAATTTATTGTTACTGACATTAAGAAACATGACTCTAAGGTGGTCTATTAATTTCAAGACATGCAACTGATTATTTGATTATGTGACAATGTACGGTAATTAACTGCTTGCTTGTTTATAACATTTCCTACCCTGCTTACATGCTTACAAAGAAATATTGGCTAAAATGGAAATAAGTTGGAAAAAGATAATTGTCACAATATTCAATAAAAGAAACTCTAGCTTATAAAAACTGAGGTATCATTTTGTTTTGTGATACATGTAGAAGTTATAATGAGTATTTAAGTATAAGTATTTAAGTCTAGTAGGGCTTAAAATACAATAATACAAATTTCGTCACCTATTAACCCTTTATTCTTAACTACTTCAGGCACAGTTTTGGGTTCAAGTTATGAGAGATTTGCGAAATGGTGTAAAACTTAAGAAAGTTCAAGAACGTCAATACAACCCTCTTCCCATAGAATATCAGCTCACTCCATATGAAATGTTGATGGATGATATTCGATCCAAGCGCTATACTTTAAGAAAGGTTATGGTAAGCTCCGTCAAAATTTTATCATTCTTTGTATAGCCTCAAATTATGTTAGGACTATTAAAAAGAACAAAAAAAGAGAACTATTTTAGTTAATTTGAAAAACTAATGCCTTCTGGAGGGATTTTATATTGTTTTATTTAATTTTTGCCCTTACTATATTAGAATCTTAGTTAATTTTACAAGCTGTTTTGAAAATCACCTCGACTTCAATAAAAGTGACTATGTTATAGGATCTGCTATTTGGAAGAAAAAGGAACTTATTTCTACGGCACATAAAAACTGCATAGATTTTTATGTCGTATGACATAAATTTAACAAAAATTGCTATTCACAGCAGGAACACTAGTTTATAAAATTGAAGTTCATTTTATTTCACTGTATATATGAAAGCTATAAACCCTTTACCAAAAGATTTGGATAGCTTCTAGGTATCCCTTCCTGTGACCATTGAGCACAGGATAATTCCTAAAGCTAATGCTTTATATAGAGTAATCTAAAGTGCAAAGGTCCATGAATTCAATTTCTGAAGACTATTTGAACATCTGGGTAGCTATATTTTACAGGTTTCAGATAATATAAAACTGGTTACATAGTACTTGCCTCCCGGGGTTCAATGGGTTGCATTTCAGTAACCACTGCAATTATGTTTGCTCTAGAATTCATTGCCCTTTTGGCAGGGGTGAAATCTAAAAAATTTCCCTACCGGTTCTGTGGGTGTGGCTTAATTTGTGGGCGTGGCTTGGTGGTCAGATGACTGGGTGGGTGTGGCCAATAACAATAAATAATAAAAATAATAAACAAAGTATAAAAACAATAAGAGGTACAAAAAACCCGTCTTTTACACTTTACACACACACAACACAACTGGCTCACACACAATGTAAAAGCAACTGCACTTCACACTTCACACAGCTGCAAAAAGTTCAAAAACCAACTTTCACACTTTACACACACACAACACAAAACAACACAACTGACTCACACATAATGTAAAAGCAACTGCACTTCACACTTCACACAGCTGCAAAAAGTTCAAAAACCAACTTTCACACTTTACACACACACAACACAAAACAACACAACTGACTCACACACAATGTAAAAGCAGCTGCACTTCACCTAACATGGCCCCTGCAACAAGCAGGAACCTCACACAGTCAGAAAAAGCTCAAAAACCAACTTTCACACTTCACACACACACAACACAACTCACACACACACACACAAAATGCCACATACAGCTTTGTGAGATTTTGTGTGTTTGTGTAGTTAGAGTAAAACACTACAGAAACAAACCAAATCTCAGAAAGCTGTACAAATATTTTATTTTATTATTTTATTTTATTTATATTTTTTAGATCTCCAACCTTAGTAACCTTAAGGTTTGTGGACTTCAATTCCCAGAGTTCCTCAGCCAGCAAAATAGGCAGTTTCAGTTGCTAGCAGATTCAGGCAGATGGATTTTACATAGGCATATTCATCTGCCTGAATCTGCTAGCAACTGAAACTGGCTGTTTTGCTGATACTTTGCTAGCCCGAAAGGAGCAGGAATAAGGTAAGTGGGGAAGGGGCGATTGGGTGGGCATGGGCTGTTGTAAGAGGTTGTTACAAACGATTTTAAAACCTTTGAGGGTCAGGAAACTCCCCTGGGATCGCCAGAGGAAAAAAAGTTTTTAAAAGGCTCCTGTGATGATCCCATGAGGCTTGCATCGTGGCTTCAAAGGCTTTTTTTTTACTTTTAAAGGCATGTTTTCAGCTGAAGAAAAACTGCTTTTAAAAGTAAAAAAAAAAACCTCTGCTGATGGTGCCGCTCAGCAGAGGCAGGGGGGCGGGGCCAGAGATTTTTGCTACTGGTTCTCTGAACCAGCAGCCGCCATCGCTACCGGATCGGGGGAACCAGTCCGAACCGGGAGCAATTCACCCCTGCCTTTTGGACTGCATGATACTGATGTGCAAGCAGAATAATAGATATTTTTCTTTCTCTCTTTTAGGTCAATGGGGATATTCCTCCACGATTAAAAAAGAGTGCCCATGAAATTATCTTGGACTTCATCCGGTCTCGACCTCCATTAAATCCTGTATGTAATACAATGGAGAGTGCGGGGGGGGGGAGTTAATGAAAATAAAACATTTTCTATATATCTTTTTACTTTAACCATATTCAGCTTTCTTCTATTGCTTTTCCCAGTCTTCTCTAAAATATAGAAAACACAGATTTTTTTTCTTATATTTTGTAGCATTGACATCCTTCAAATATACTTATATAAAATTAATACACATTAGAGGAATTATTTTGAAATAAAATCTCATGTATTTTTGCTGTTTCATATCAGCATCCTTTATGAAACATGCATTATGCACTATCCCTTATGCAATATCAATTCGATGTGTCTGCTACAGCTATTGGTTTTGTCATCTATTCTGATATGAGGACCTGAAAATGTAACTTTGTGTATGTATTCCTGTTAGGGTGAATCAGATATACATATACCAGAATAACAGAGGAACAGAATTGAAAGGGAACTTGTAGGTTTTCTAGTCCAACCTCCTGCTCAAGCAGGAAACCCTTTACCATTTCAGAGAAATGGTTGTCCAATCTTTTCTTAAAACTTCCACTACAAAGACGAACAAGGTGCTAATTCATAACTGTGGTTCTTTGAGTGGTCATTTGTGCATTGATATAACCTTCCCTCCATCCCTTTCAGGACTTCTTGCAGAAGAAAGAACTTCTTTTTGATATCAATTCAAAGTACTAGGCAGATAGCCAAAAAATCAAACCTGGAGCACTTGTAGTGGCCAGACAAGGGGTGCTTTTCCCATTTAAAACATGTTTAATACATTGTTTAGGCTGAAGAAGAGTTACAATCTATTTAAATGAATATGAACTGGTTGCTTGAAAAACCACAGTTATATTGTAGGCAAGCAATATATTATTTTTAAATTGTAGCTTAGAAATTTACCATTATCTTATTTTAATGGGCATGCAGTTCAGGTAAAGCCATGTATATTGATGAACATCTCTTGAGCATTGTCAGCACCTTTTTTTGAGATACGTTATTCTTTCCAGGCATCTGCAAGAAAACTGAAGCCTACTCCACCACGGCCACGTAGCCTCCATGAAAGAATTCTGGAAGAAATAAAATCTGAAAGAAAGCTAAGACCTGTTTCACCTGATGAGGTCAGGCGTAGCAGGCTAGGTGAGTATTTTGATTTTGATGAAACCTGGTTCATCTCTCTGGGCTCAGGAACTGAGTGGAATGTGTGCGATTTGTCCTTGGATGTTAAACCTCACCAAATACCAACAGGTCTAGGGTAGACTGAGAAGATGAGACATACTCCTCCCAAAGAAGGCAATTAAGTTATCAAGAAAATTGTGATGCATATGTGATGAAACAAGACAACCATCCTCCCTGTTGCGCTGTATGGCACTAAATGCTGGGCAAACAGGGACTGAAAACTATCTCCATTCCATGGAGATAAGAATGCTCCAATGGATATTGGCATCTCCCTTCTTGACCATGCCACACACATGTGGCACCAATTACAGAGAAGGTCGGCTCCACTGATATAGACATGTCCAAAGAGCAGCACCTTCCACCGTGGCCAAGACTGCCTACCAACTAGAAATCAATGGCCAGTGACCTCGCAGGCATCCAAAATAGAGATGGTGAGACACCATCAACAAAGACATGCAAGCCAGGGGCCTGTGCCCCAGAGACTCCGCTAATCGCACAGAGTGGCATTCAATGATTCAAAAAGCAGACCCTGCATCTGTGGGAATATGCTATGAAGAAGAAGATATGCGATGAAACCTCTAGGAATCAAGGTCAACTTGAAGAAAACTTTTTCAAAATGTGTTAACCAAATTCATTTCTAAAATATGTTAGCCATTTCAAGTGCCTGATTGATTAATCTCCGTTGCTGACTACACAAAGAAGAATATAATGAAATGGTTAAAGTTAAAATATGAACACTTTGAAGGGATTTAAAATTTAAAAATTAATTCGCGTGCAAGCTTTAAGTTTACAGTATATCTCATTTTGAAAGAGGGAATTGGCAATGGATTAGTAAAGACTTAATGCCAATTCTATTACCTCTTTATGGAACCTTTGGGGTTAAGAGCTTTCTGCCCAATAAGAGTTAGGATTACATAGGATCACCTACAGAAATCATATGCCTACTCTTGTTTGTAATCTTTTCAGTTCCACAAGCAGAAAAGCTATAAAGCAGAATTGCTGATTGATTTTGTAATCAAATGTCTAAGGAAAAGACAATATACTTATCTCAGTGTTCTTTTTGCCTAATTTATCAGAAATCAGGTAAAACTAAGATTATAACTTTCAGCAAGTAACAAGCTATTCTATGGCTCAAGTTGTCTGAATTCCCGTATAAATGCTATTATGCTTCCCTGGATATTTGGTATATACTATTACTTAACGAGGTTCTTTGATCCAGTTTGTTTTAAACTGTAAACCATTGCTCAAAAATGTGGGCAAGGCTATTTCAAACATCAAATCAGAGGTGGGTTTCAGCAGGTTCTGACCAGTTCTGGAGAACCAGTAGTGGAAATTTTGAGTAGTTCGGAGAACCGGTAGTAAAAATCCTGACTGGCCCCACCCCCATCTATTCTCTGCCTCCCAATTCCCAGCTGATCGGGAGGAAATGGGGATTTTTGCAGTAACTTTCCCCTGGAGTGGGGTGGGAATGGAGATTTTACAGTATCCTTCCCCACCCCCACCAAGCCATGCCACCCCCACCAAGCCACACCCACAGAACCAGTAATAAAAAAATTTGAAACCCACCACTGCATCAAATGTATTATTTTAGCATCAATTTGTAAAAGAAAATATACTGTACTAACCAGGGGTGAAATCTACTTACCTTCCCTACCGGTTCAGAAGTGCATACGCCGCATGTAGACATCGATCGTCTGTGCATGTGCAAACCCTTCTGCGCATGTGCAGAGGGTAAAAAACAGGTTACTTCCTGGTTAAAACCAGGAAGTAACGACGGGCGGATGGGTGGAGCCTTGAGCTGCCATCACTACCGGTTCTCTGAACCACCGGCCGTCATCGCTACCGGATTGGCCAAACTGGTCAGAACCAGGAGCATTTCACCCCTGGTACTAACTCAATGTTGATACATATTCAAATGTGATAACCCTTGGTTATTCAAATTTATGACAGTATTGAACGAATGGAAATTATGACCAGTCTTTAAATTTCAAATTTCACGATTTGAAATTTCCCTGTCAGCTTCCCACAAGCAACGTTAATGGGGAAGCCAGCAAAGAAGGCTGCAATTCATTCTAGTAAGTCTATCCCACCCAGCAGCAGCCACCCTCAGCCCTGCCGTACTCATGTTGTGCATTGCCAGCCATCTATGCACCATTCCCTGCCTGGCAGCAAGCACCCAAAGCCCCGTTTGCATTCTCACCACATCTTGATAGCTGTTCACACAGCTTCCCCTACCTATCAGCAGCCACTTACCTGCCTGCTGTCCTGCTTTCAAACTGCCTGAGACTTGCAACTTCCTGCTGGCTTCCCCACTGACTTGGTTTTTTTGGATGCTGGCAGGAAATTGCAAGGAGGTCTTTGCTTAGTGACCTGCAAACCTCACTTAATGATGGCAATGATGCCAGGATTGTTGTTGTGAAGCAATATAGGCATTTGATATCACACTTTATGACCACATCAGTTAGTAATGGAAATCCCAGTCCCAATCGCCATTGTTAACCAGACTACCTGTATGTTTTTCCATATAATTTTATATCAAAGTATCTATGCAGCAGTAATATAGTGTTTATCAGTTTCATTTTAAGAACTACTTCTCAGTAGCTTAACATGCAAATAAGATAAAAGAAAGTTCTTCCTCTTGGCAATATTCTTTACTTACTACCTTTTCTCAGAACATTTTGCAAATCTCTTTTTGAGAGGATTGCAACTCAGATTTAAGAGATATGTCTGTGTGTGTAGGAGACAGAGAAGAAGTCCCATGAAATGGGGCCTGCCCCCCCCCCACGTATAAAGCTGTCTCACTTTCTAAGCACATTTTTTTTCACATTTGGGGGGGGAAATCTACAAACTGATTTTCTGTCACATCACAATTCTTTACATAATTGTAATTTTTAGGAGAAAAGATAAATTCCACAGTAGTAGTGCTTATTCAAGCTGTTTTTCTGCTTTTCTTAGATGTACCTACATCAGCGGCCTCCCAAAAGCTATTAGAAAGCTGTATAGCGAATGGCAGCTTGGAATCCAAAGCAAAAGTAAATGGCATAGGTACGACGACGAAATTAACGGTGCAGCGGAAGAGACTTTTGAAAGCTCCCACCTTGGCTGAACTGGGTAGCTCAGATTCAGAGGTAAGATGCATAGCAACAATACATCCCTCCAATTTTAGATTTTTACAAGTAATCCTTGACTTATAATAGGTCATTTAGCAACCATTCAAGTTATGATGGACCTCCCCAAAACTATTTACAACCCAGATTTGAAGTTTCAGTGGTCATCCTCCTGCAGTAAGGTGATCGTATTTTGGGTGCTTGGCAGCCAGCCTATATTTATAATTGCCATATCCTGCACTCACATGACTTAAATTTATGACCTCAATTTTTGGGGGGTGGGAAAATAAGATTTACTTCTGGTCTCTGGCAAAAAAAGACCCATTGTGGACAATAGACTTACTTAACTACCACTGTATTCACTTAACAACCAATGCATTCACTTAACAATTGCCGCATTTGCTTAATGATCACTGCAAAAATGATAATAAAAGGGCATAAATCTGGGCTAAATTACAGTCATAAATTGAGGACTACCTGTAATAGGTTCATTTCCATTTACTTCTTTTATTGGTCACATTGGGACTTGTTTTGCTTAAAGTATTGTATAGTACATTTGGTAAAAGTAATTTTCAGATCATTTTGAACAAAATGTTGTTTTATCCAATTCATCCTAATGACTGCTGTTAAGATTACAATCAAATTATAAAAAAGAGTGCAAAAGCTGCATATTTTTGCAAAGCTTAAAACGCAAAGATCTTTGTGATGTCAAATGTAGATTCAGTCTGTGTGAATCCAGTTCTGGCTAGAAGATGTTATTTTATTATTTATTTTTATTTTATTAATCATATTTATATACCGCCCTATCTCCCGAAGGACTCAGGGCGGTTCACAGGCATTTAAAAACATATAAATACAGAATAAAAACAATTAAGAAACTTATTTTAAAGCCCGTTAATTAAAATATACAAATAAAACCCAATTAAAACCCATAAATTTAAAACCTAGCTCAGTCCTGCACAATTAAATAAATATGTTTTAAGCCCGCGGCAGAAGGTCCGAAGGTCCGGAAGCTGGCGGAGTCCGGGGGGAAGTTCGTTCCAAGGGGTGGGACCCCCCACAGAGAAGCCCCTTCCCCTGGGCGCCGCCAGACGACATTGCCTCGCTGACGGCACCCTGAGGAGACCCTCTCTGTGAGAGCGCACGAGTCGGTGAGAGGTATTCGGTAGCAGTAGGCGGTCCCGTAAGTAACCCGGCCCAATGCCATGGAGCGCTTTAAAGGTGGTCACCAAAACCTTGAAGCGCACCCGGAAGGCCACAGGTAGCCAGTGCAGTCTGCGCAGGATGGGTGTTATACGGGAGCCACGAGGGGCTCCATCTATCACCGCCAGGCGTTCTGGACTAACTGCAGCCTCCGGATGCCCTTCAAGGGGAGCCCCATGTAGAGAGCATTGCAGTAATCCAGGCGAGACGTCACGAGTGCGTGAGTGACCGTGCATAGGGCATCCCGGTCCAGAAAGGGGCGCAACTGGCGTACCAGGCGAACCTGGTAGAACGCTCTCCTGGAGACGGCCGTCAAATGGTCTTCTAGAGACAGCCGTTCGTCCAGGAGGACGCCTAAGTTAGAAAAGCCATCTAGATGAAATAAATAACCTTGGATTAGGTCATGTTCCTGAGGTTGATAATGTTTTACATTCCCTGCCTGGCAGCAAGCACCCAAAGCCCCGTTTGCATTCTCACCACATCTTGATAGCTGTTCACACAGCTTCCCCTACCTATCAGCAGCCACTTACCTGCCTGCTGTCCTGCTTTCAAACTGCCTGAGACTTGCAACTTCCTGCTGGCTTCCCCACTGACTTGGTTTTTTTGGATGCTGGCAGGAAATTGCAAGGAGGTCTTTGCTTAGTGACCTGCAAACCTCACTTAATGATGGCAATGATGCCAGGATTGTTGTTGTGAAGCAATATAGGCATTTGATATCACACTTTATGACCACATCAGTTAGTAATGGAAATCCCAGTCCCAATCGCCATTGTTAACCAGACTACCTGTATGTTTTTCCATATAATTTTATATCAAAGTATCTATGCAGCAGTAATATAGTGTTTATCAGTTTCATTTTAAGAACTACTTCTCAGTAGCTTAACATGCAAATAAGATAAAAGAAAGTTCTTCCTCTTGGCAATATTCTTTACTTACTACCTTTTCTCAGAACATTTTGCAAATCTCTTTTTGAGAGGATTGCAACTCAGATTTAAGAGATACGTCTGTGTGTGTAGGAGACAGAGAAGAAGTCCCATGAAATGGGGCCTGCCCCCCCCCCCCCATGTATAAAGCTGTCTCACTTTCTAAGCACATTTTTTTTCACATTTGGGGGAAAAAATCCACAAACTGATTTTCTGTCACATCACAATTCTTTACATAATTGTAATTTTTAGGAGAAAAGATAAATTCCACAGTAGTAGTGCTTATTCAAGCTGTTTTTCTGCTTTTCTTAGATGTACCTACATCAGCGGCCTCCCAAAAGCTATTAGAAAGCTGTATAGCGAATGGCAGCTTGGAATCCAAAGCAAAAATAAATGGCATAGGTACGACGACGAAATTAACAGTGCAGCGGAAGAGACTTTTGAAAGCTCCCACCTTGGCTGAACTGGGTAGCTCAGATTCAGAGGTAAGATGCATAGCAACAATACATCCCTCCAATTTTAGATTTTTACAAGTAATCCTTGACTTATAATCGGTCATTTAGCAACCATTCAAGTTATGATGGACCTCCCCAAAACTATTTACAACCCAGATTTGAAGTTTCAGTGGTCATCCTCCTGCAGTAAGGTGATCGTATTTTGGGTGCTTGGCAGCCAGCCTATATTTATAATTGCCATATACTGCACTCACATGACTTAAATTTATGACCTCAATTTTTGGGGGGTGGGAAAATAAGATTTACTTCTGGTTTCTGGCAAAAAAAGACCCATTGTGGACAATAGACTTACTTAACTACCACTGTATTCACTTATTCACTTAACAATTGCCGCATTTGCTTAATGATCACTGCAAAAATAATAATAAAAGGGCATAAATCTGGGCTAAATTACAGTCATAAATTGAGGACTACCTGTAATAGGTTCATTTCCATTTACTTCTTTTATTGGTCACATTGGGACTTGTTTTGCTTAAAGTATTGTATAGTACATTTGGTAAAAGTAATTTTCAGATCATTTTGAACAAAATGTTGTTTTATCCAATTCATCCTAATGACTGCTGTTAAGATTACAATCAAATTATAAAAAAGAGTGCAAAAGCTGCATATTTTTGCAAGGCTTAAAACGCAAAGATCTTTGTGATGTCAAATGTAGATTCAGTCTGTGTGAATCCAGTTCTGGCTAGAAGATGTTAGAAAAGCCATCTAGATGAAATAAATAACCTTGGATTAGATCATGTTCCTGAGGTTGATAATGTTTTACATTCAGTTGGTCTACTTTGCTATCACTTCACCCTTGGTTATACAAAATCCCGGTATGAATGTTCCTTTAATGTAAGTACTATCGATATCTATAGTACGCCACTGAATTGCTTTTAATTTATGAGGCTTGCACATATGGACAAGAAGCTTATAACTATCAGCCTATTATATGGCCTCTGTAATATTTTCTGCTGTTTCAAGAAATTGTGATATTTTGTTTTCTAGAAGCATTTTCATTAATATGGCTAGGGGATCATATATAGTTCCATATCCTGCATCATTAAAAGTTAAGCTGTATTTTTCTGCATATTGTTTATACAGTTTGCCAATTAAGGAAAAGGGAGACACCTGATTGCCATATTTTATTATTTCCAGGAGGAGTCTATACCCAAATCAGCCAGTAGTGGTAGTGTTTCTCCCTCCCAGATGGAAGATGTATTTCTGGAGACCACATCTGGAAAAAAGGGTAAGTAAAAATGCTAAAAACAAATAAGGTTTCCTGCAACAGTAGAAACATTTTGAACCTGGATGGACTAGAAGAGATTTTATTGTATATGTGTATGTGTGCATTATGATATATATATCATATACATCATCTGTATACCAATGACTGCATCTCCAATGATCCATATGTTAAGCTACTGAAGTTCGCAGATGACACAACAGTGATTGGTCTCATTCGAGACAATGACGAATCCAAATATAGACGAGAGGTCGAACGACTAGCCTTGTGGTGCAACCAAAACAATCTGGAACTGAACACGCTCAAAACCGTAGAAATGGTGGTAGACTTTAGGAGAAACCCTTCCATACTTCCACCTCTCACAATACTAGACAACACAGTATCAACAGTAGAAACCTTTAAATTTCTAGGTTCTATCATATCGCAAGATCTAAAATGGACAGTTAACATCAAAAACATCATCAAAAAAGGACAACAAAGAATGTTCTTTCTGCGCCAACTCAGTAAGCTCAAACTGCCCAAGGAGCTGCTGATTCAGTTCTACAGAGGAATTATTGAGTCTGTCATTTGCACCTCTATAACTGTCTGGTTCGGTTCTGCAACCCAACAAGAAAGACACAGACTTCAGAGGATAATTAGAACTGCAGAAAAAATAATTGCTACCAACCTGCCTTCCATTGAGGACCTGTATACTGCACGAATCAAGAAGAGGGCCGTGAAAATATTTACAGATCCCTCACATCCAGGACATAAACTGTTTCAACTCCTACCCTCAAAACAACACTATAGAGCACTGCACACCAGAACAACTAGACACAAGAACAGTTTTTCCCCGAAGGCCATCACTCTGCTAAACAAATAATTCCCTCAACACTGTCAAACTATTTACTGAATCTGCACTACTATTAATCTTCTCATCGTTCCCATCACCAATCTCTTTCCACTTATGACTGTATGACTGTAACTTTGTTGCTGGCAATCCTTATGATTTATATTGATATATTGACCATCATTTGTGTTGTAAATGTTGTACCTTGATGAACGTATCTTTTCTTTTATGTACACTGAGAGCATATGCACTAAGCCAAATTCCTTGTGTGTCCAATTACACTTGGCCAACAAAAAATTCTATTCTATTCTATTCTATATAATAATAATAATAATAATAATAATAATAATAATAATAATAATAATAATAATAATAATAATAATAATAATAATAATATCAGGGTTGGAAGGGACCTTGGAGATCTTCTAGTCCAACCCCCTGCCCAGGCAGGAAACCCTACACCATTTCAGACAAATGGCTATCCAACATTTTCTTAAAAATTTCCAGTGTTGGAGCATTTACAACTTCATATGATATAATATGAATATATGATATAATATAATATAATATAATATGAGATGAGATGAGATATATATGATATGATGGTACTTTCATTCTAGTTGTATGACATCATTACAGGTACAGTTAAAATATTAATTTACAAAATCTGAACATAATTCATCCTTATCAAATTTATAGTGCCTCCAAAATTCTTGCCAATATCATCTACACCACAGCCAGAAAGGAGACAACCACCTCAGAGACGACATTCTATTGAGAAGGAAACACCAACCAATGTACGGCAGTTCTTGCCTCCCACAAAACAGAGCTCCAGATCCCTTGTAAGTATTGTAGTGGATCAAATTCATCATTGGTTGAAGGGTCAAACATAGTGGTTCCAGCACTGAGGGAAGAAAATCCATGTGTAAAAAATATGCTGTGAGGAATCCTTAGCTCAAAATTGTGAGACCTTGGAACAGCTTTTGAATTTTATTTCCTGTAAGTTGAAAGTAAGATCTAGCATGAAATAACTCTGAACTTTTAAATTCAGGATTTGCATGTTGTGCCTAATTGCTTATGTTCTTTTATAAACTTGCTAATAAAATTAATATATCTGCAAGTAAAATGTCTTCTATATGGTACATGAAAATGAATTTTTTAGCTGCTGGTTTTGCATATTTTTAATCTGTTATTGAAAGCTGAGAAGTTTTTCTCATACTATGTTTAAAGAGCCTAGAATGCCATGTAGTCATATAGTATTATTAAATCTATTTAAGGATCAAAAGAAAATACAGCACATTCAGTTAGATGACTTTTCTGAAAGTAGATTCCACTAAAACACAGTTGTTATAAGAGAATGAAATGCCTGTTTTAGGAGCTAGCAGAATGCCAAATCCTTGTATTTTTATAAGTATGATCAATTTTTTTTGTAAAAAGAATTCTTAAAATTGAAAAATAGTGAAAAAATTCAGGTTTAGGAAGAAGGGTGTGTTTGGTTTTAATAAAAAGCCTTCTTATTCTGCATTGGCTCAAGCAGATCTGATTTGGATGCCAATTTTTTAGCATGCTGAAGTTAACTTGCATTCCGCCATTAATTCATAGAGCAGAGCTACTTTCTCAAGAAATTAAATGCATTTTAGCTTGAATTCACTTTCTGATCCTAGATAATCTTAAACTCATTTGTCAATTCCATATGCAGAGTGCAGAACAAGAACAATTATTTTCTAAGAAATAGCTTTATGCGAATAATGGTTTTGTACATGTGAAAATTCTTTGAAATATAGCTATGCAGGCATTCAGAAATACAAAAAACTTGTGTAGCAGTTATTTCTTATGTACTACATAAAAGTTGTTTTTAATGTTTTAATTACAAAAAAGTCTTTATCATTTTTGAGATATCTAGCATTTCTAATAGATGTGCTGTGAAAAGACCAGCCTCAACTTTCTTTTAAAGAAATCATATAATTTTAGAAGTTGTCTGTGGATTTATAAGGCCCATCATGTTTTTTTTCCTTAAATGATCCTAAAAATATTATCAACAGAAAAAGTCAGATTATAACTTGGTTTGTTTTAGCAGAAGTAATACTATTTGACAATTATATTCTTATTTTAGCCCTGGAGATTAAAAGTAGAGCAAGAACTCTGACTATAATAATAATAAAACTTAAATTACCTGTGTTTTTATAAAACATCAAGTCAGAATTTTTCATAATTGTGGATCGTTAAAAAATAAGCCACATAATATAAACTAATTGTTCCTGGTGTCTTATCTCAAAAAGCAGTTCAGAGTAACAAATTATGGATGCTTTTTCACAGGGTTTGTGTGGCATGATCTCAGAAACAATTTATTCTGGACTTCTTCCTCTTGTCTCTTCTGAGAGGAACAAGCTAGAAAAGTCCTTCATTCAGACAACAAAGGATGGCACTGCCATCTACCAGAACTCACTGTGGGTCAAGATAAGCCCCTAAAAGCAATCAGAGCACCATCAGTATCATACATGGCATTTACTTTGCTAAATCAGTTTCTTGGAATGGTGTACAAATAGGGGGAGGGGCTAATCAATGTTAATTTAAAAACTAAAACTACAGAAGTTCCTGAATAAGAAATAATTTCATATTTTATATCTTGTACTGAAAGGAAAACCCCATATTTCTGTTGTTGTTTGGTCTTATGAGAATGAGGAGACTTCTTGTAAGTATTTATTTATTTTAAACATTTTATATATTGGTTTCCTTAAAAACAAGGCAGTTTTAATGTATTAACAAATTTAAAATAGAATGAATGTTCACAAACCAGCAGAATCTATTCAACCCTATAGTGATTTGCCAAAATTCCCACATTCCCTGGAGGCAATGACTGAAATGATTAAAATTTCAGCATACATCAACACTTCCTGAAAGTGTCAGAATTTTCTATCATAGTAACTGAATTTACCGTATATTCTGCAACTTTATTTTTTATCAGCTTTTAGTAGTTCTGTGCAGATTTCCATTTGGATGTATATGAGAACTACAAACATGGAAGAAATTGAACCCAAAATCAAGCATATCTATATCCTGTCACAATTCTATAAAGACTCATAGCAAATCACAACATTAAAATAACAATAATATTGATAAAATTGAAAATATAAAAAACCCAACATTCAAAATAGGCAAACCTGGTGCCGGAGCCCAAACACCTAATAAAAAAAGTTCCAACTTAAAATAGTTTCCAGAAATCAACTAGAGTTGGGATCAAAATCTACATACAAGAATGCAATCTGTTTAAAGTTTTAAAGATTAAATAGCACATTTAACTGAAATTGACATAGTGAATATAGTCCTATGCCAGTAATTGTTGTGCTTCTTCATGAGGATGAATCCTACTATGCAAAACGGCAATTTAAAAAAATACTTTGTTGTTCAAAAATAAATGTATACCTATTGAGCTTATTCTTTCTTCTTAGGAAATTAAATGATATTACATGTATTTTTTGTTTTTAGGAAAAGCCGTAAATATCATTTTATAACAGTTTATTAATTGTCATTGAATAACTGTTTCACTATCATTTAACAGTACCATTAAAGTTATATTTAAGAAAAAATAGAAAATTATTACTACAATTTTAAGCCTAGAGTTTCTAAAGTGTAAAGAAAATGGCATAGATAAGGTCACATTACCCTATGTTAAATTTAACATCCTCCTTCTTCATTCCTTCCCTCAGGATTGATGGATTGTCACTGCTTTTCTTCTGGTGAAAGAAATCCCACCTTTAAATAATCCTCATTTCTACTGAAAAGAAAGTTGAATGGGTTCTTCCAGCAGAATTAGCAGGGAGCTTATCTTGTGATGGTTTCTTCCAGCAGAATTAGCAGGGAACTTGTGTTATGTCATACAGTAATTCTGGTTGTATTGAGCTGACTTCCCAATAAGAAAGAAAGAAATATGAATGCTGGGGTTATATTATCTGAAATGGTAGACATCTGTTTTATTTATGTTTAGCCTTCCTTTTTCTACTTCCCATCTAATGCCCAGGTTCCAAGGAAGACTCTTTTTTCAACCATATATACAACTTCTCAGCTTAGTTCTCATCCTTTTGAAGCAGCTTTGTTTGGAATGGCCAGAACTGTGTATTATCTATGTGAAAGAGTTTTTAACCAGTGGAAAGCCTCAAAGGTTTGCCTCCTACTGTGAGCTTTGTAAATCTGTCCTAGAAATCTTTCCTTCCCATCAAATGGAAAGAGATTCCTGTGGCAAGACGGTTTAGGATTTCACTGGATTCTGATTAAAATTGATTTCGGTGCCTGGAGAACTCTTTTGTGCATGCATAGATTCACTGATCAATTTGCCTGGAAATTGAAATTGTCTGGGAAAGATAATCAAACTAGAATGTAACATCAGCAGTTTATTAGAGAGGAGCTTTTTACGATCTTAACTTTTTAGAAGTTAAAAAAAACAAAAATATCAAGAGTAGAGAAATAGTTTAGAAAAATTAAGAATGTATTCAAACTCATAAAATCAAACATGTCAATTTTGGCCAAGTTGTCACATTATAAAGTAATCTTTCAATGTGTTTATTTGCATACAGATAAATCTCTATGCCAAACATTAAATGAAAGCTTAACCAAACTAAGATTTTCAGATGATAAAATTTACAATTAAGAATATCTATGAGTTCATGTCAACATAGTTGAACATTTTTACACAAATTACTGCATTTTTCTCAGTGGATTGGACCAAAAATAAACAAAAGTTGGATGTTATCATTATAAAGTTTTTTATTTCACTATAGCCTTCACTTGCAAACTATGAATATATTTATTATGTGTTATTTAATAGAAATTATTCCTATATTAGTCTTCTGCAGTTGACAGTATAATAATGAACTAGTTCAGAGTTGTCTGAGGATTGTAGCTTAGTAAACTACTGTATCAATCCTGCAAGCAGCTACTTGAATTGCCTCTAACGAAAAAGAAATATTCGTTCAGCTGCATCAGGAATGATCTTAGTCTATTATCAATAATATAATAATGTTTTAGAAGAAAAGTCTTAGTGACAGTACTATCCTAATATTCTTTGAGGTTGGAGAACTTTCTAAAGAATTGCTCTCTATTAGTTTTCATTGTAAAATGTCAAATGTAAAATTCTAGTAGTACTTCAAAATGCTATTAAAGTATAGTCAGGATGGCTGGATAATTGAAGATTTAAATATGGATTATTCCTATATGAAGGATTTAGTAGACACATGTACATGAAGCCATCCAGACATATAGGTCACTCCTGTTTTGAAACAAGAGTGTCTTTATCACATGTCTCCTTTCTCTAGTATCCACACAACAAGCACAATTGTTTTTGAATGAATATTGGGATCAATGTGTATATGTGAAGAGTTTGAAGTACAGCCCGACTTTCAGTAAGAAAACAAACACTCTGGTAACATGCTATTCAAAATAAGCATCAGTTAGGCTATACTGAGAAGAGCATGATGAAACATTTTCTTCAAGATTTAAAAACCTAAAAATTAGTTAGAAAATAATATGTCATACTTCGTGGTTATAGCTTTACCATTATAACTTGAAACATTTCAGTTATCCAGTGTAATATGTAATAAGTATTAGCAAAAAGTATTAATTGATACTTTATTAGTTTATTATATATAATAAAGCCAGGAGAAAGAGCTGAGTTGACCAGTTTGATCGAGAACAGCAACTTAGCTTTCCTCTCACATGTTCTCTCTGTACTAAACGTTTCCAAACATGACTTCTCATTTTCACACTGATGTTATAATGTTCACTTGAAAAAGCACAGTTTTTTTAAAAAAAATCATATTTCTAAGACAAAAAGTTACGAATTTATAATTTGATGGTATTTTATAAATGAATAAATGAAAAAGCTAGTAATTTCTCAGCAATACCACTATTTACATTACTACAATAATGCATTATTTATTTGATGGAATATCTAGTTAGTCATAAAAGTTATTGGACCATGTTGTAGCTTGGGAAGAAACACTGTTGGGAAATAGATAAGAAGGAACTACGGTAGTTCCTCCTCCCACACCTTTTCTAATTAATCAGTCCTTAAAGGACATTGGAGTTTTAAACAAAGTTATGAAATAAGCAGCAAAAGACAAGTTGTTTGATAATTTAAACTAATCATTTAAATAGTTGAATACAACTACAGTATTTAATAATTATCAGAAAGGAGGAAGGACAATGATATTTTTTTGGAAGGGGACTTTCATTGATCTGCCCTGCAATAGCCAGATGTAGTTTAGTCTCAGTGATTGAGCAAGGCATTCAGATATGGATTGCTTCATACAGAGGCAACAATCCTTCAAATATATACCGCCCTGAGTCCTTTGGGAGATAGGGCGGTATATAAATTCGAATAATAAATAAATAAATAAATAAATAAATATGTTGGCGGCAAACCATTTTGGATTATGGAGTATCAGCATATATAAAGAATCCTACCATCATATTCATATATATCCTATCATACATCAACTTTTATGTATTTCTTGGAGCCCATGACCAGACACTCGTGATGGAAATTTAAAACACTAAAGAAATTACTATTTTAAAATAAGTTAGATAATTCTGTAAAAGCAATAAATAAATAAAACTGAAAGCAAAAGATGAAAAGTTATAAACACTTATAAAACATGAAGACTCTACCATGTGGTAGGGGAAAACAGCATTTTCCGGTGTAATATTAAGGTTAATATAGTATAGCAAACCAACTACATTTTGACTCTGAAGTCATGTCATCCTCACTATGAATAAGTTAATGATAGAAAAGGCACAATTTGTAAGCCTCTTGAACAAGATGAAGTTTGTATTTGAGATCCATTTTTAGATGGGTAAGATAGCTGTTCTTTAAAATATGGTGGCTGTGGTATACTCTCTTTACCAGTTCTGCATTGTAATTTTTTTCTGAACTGAAAGACAGAATTATAAGCTATTTAAAATAGCATCATACCTGTTGGTCTAATTAGTTGAATTTTGCAGCATTATGCTGAATTTATAATATGAATTTATACCATTTTTCCTAAGAGCTATGAGCAACATAGATTGCTTATGAATGAATGTCCTAATTCATCTGCAGACTACTGATTATTTATTTTCCTCTTGCTCTCAACCTTGAAGTCTTTCTTTCACAGAGTATAATAAGGTTAGCGTATCATTTTATATAACTTAGAAACCAAATTATTTGCAACAAATAATTTAGCTATGGCAAGAATTCTGTCTTTCAACAAAATCTGTGGCAAAAATCTATGAAAGAGGTGAATTTGGGATGTGCATTTTTATTCCGTGGTATCAACAATTCTGGTGATTTACTCAAATCAATATTAACCGGTTATGGTGTTTGACTCTTGAAAAAAAGATCTATATACTACTTCTTATAACAAATTGTAATGGATTGATATTCATGCTAACAGCAGGAGTATAAGGTATAAAATTTGCAACTTTAATTGTTTAAATATTCTATAAAGAAAATAATACATATAATTTTACTGTAAGTTAAAAAATACCACAGAATAAAAAATTCTTCTGGATTGGATTACTAACTGTTTCTTTGGCTTCTCTAGGCATCTTAAGGTATCAAAGACACCATCATAATGATTGGCTTAATAACCATCAAAGCCTTTTTCAGGGACAACCTCTTTAGCCTGCATCTCTGAAGTCTTTGCTATTTTGATGCCTGTGATCATATAAATGTTCTCTGATATTGATGGTAAAATCTATTTCTTTTAAAATTACTAACCAGGTGGCTGGCTCTTTACATGGATAGCTGAGAAATGCTCTGAGAAAGAAAGTTGAAAAAGCATTTTTTTTTCTTTCAGGAGGAGTTTTGCTACCCGGTGGAATGCCTGGCTCTCACAGTGGAAGAAGTAATGCATATCCGTCAAGTGCTAGTAAAGGCAGAACTAGAGAAGTATCAACAATACAAAGATGTCTATACTGCTCTAAAGAAGGGAAAGGTACAGTGTTAATTTTCCACAGATATGGACAGTGGCGTATGGAAAAGAAATTATCATACACAGGAAGTTAAAATTTGCAGAGATGGGTTCAAATACAAATACAAATACAGATTAGATCTGTAAATTGAGACTTATTCTTCTGAAAATAGTAGAGTGCCTTCTTTTAACAAATGTTCAATAGGGGGCACAACAGTGATTTTTGCAGATTTTATCATATCATGTTCTGAATATTGTTCAGCATTCTGGAGTAGCTTTATATATAAAGCATTGGCCAAGATTCACAAAGGAAAGAAGCCGCGGTGTGGCTCAGGCTGTAAGAAGCCTGTTATTAAAACACAGCTGCCTGCAATTACTGCAGGTTCTAGTCCCACCAGGTCCAAGGTTGACTCAGCCTTCCATCCTTTATAAGGTAGGTAAAATGAGGACCCAGATTGTTGGGGGGGCAATAAGTTGACTTTGTAAATATATAAATAGAATGAGACTATTGCCTTACACACTGTAAGCCGCCCTGAGTCTTTGGAGAAGGGCGGGATATAAATGTAAACAAAAACAAAAAAAGAAACAAAAATCAGTACATAAATCCCCATCTTCACCTTCTCAAACATCAGTAGAATTCTGCAGAGCATAAGTTTGAATCCAGTTCTTGAACTCAATGGTAGTTCTTTGTCAGCATGCTTCTCTATTATGCTGTCAAAATGCTTAATATAGATGATATGTCAATTAGCAAAGGATTATAAAAACATTTAATGAGTATTTTATAAAAAATGAAAAAACTATTTTAATAAATGTAATTAAAGTGATTAAATTAAATGTACAGCTACTTGATTGTGCAATGTATCTTTGCTGAGGTTTGTTTACAGACATTAAGTCTATCTTATTCCCATTTTTTGTAGCTCTGTTTTTGTTGTCGCACAAGAAGATTTTCTTTCTTCACTTGGTCCTATACTTGTCAGTTTTGTAAAAGGTAAGCACATGGCTGTCATTAAAAATTGCTGAATAATACAGTGATAGAAATGAAGTATTTATTAAACCATTTTTAAAGGATTTGTTGTTATTGGTTTTGCATTTGAAAGGAAGGAGGAAAGATAATTTTGGGAGAGTAAAGAAGAATTTGAACAGATTAAAGGTTTGCACCTTTAGAGATACAAGTTGGAAACCTTTGCAGCTAACAATGCTAATTATGGCATGAGTAAATAGCAAGAGACATCTTTATTCAGAAAACAGATTAACAGTCTTGGTCTTGTAAGCCTATATACAAACTGCATGCATTTATACTGTACATGGATTGTTATATTGCTCTGAAAAAATAACATTCCTCTGAATTTTTCATAACACACATTTATTATTTGCTTTCTGCATTTCTAAAATAAGAGTCTGCTGTAATCTCAGGTTAAATCTTTGTCCAGTTTCTAAATCATCTTAGGAGAAGAGAATTACAGCAAATTTTTGTTCCTTCCATTTCTGGTTTTAGATTGTGAAATATTACCCAAAATCTGTGATACCCATACTATTTGAAAGATGCTCATTTTGGCTTTTGAGGTTTTTCCTCTTTATTTCCAAAGGGCTTCTACAAGTTAAATCACCTTAGTGAAGCAGACTGGGTTTGAATAGGAGACCTAATAGCCCACATGGGAAGCTGGGATGGATCTAGAAAGGGCACACAAGCTTCTGGTATTCAGTTCCAGTCTTCTGGCTTTTTTCTGTGTTTTTTATTCATGCTGAAAAATAAAATAACCAGTAAATTTCAAAAATAGTATGTAATTTTTAAGTAAAAAAGTAAAAAAAATTAAGTAACTCTTAAAATATTTGTATAAGAAAAATGCAATATAGACCCCAGAGATAATTTTACTTTGAACTAAGAAAGCCAATTTTTTTTATGTTGTAGGCCTGTATGTTCACAGTGCTGTAAAAAAGTAAGTTTAAAAACAACAATCTAAAATTTGTTTATTAAACTGTTTCTATTTGTTTAAATATTTCATTTTTAAAAAAGAGGTTTTTTTGAATGAGATGTTAGTGGTCAAATGTCATGCAATGAACTTTATGACGAGTTGTGAATATGAAACTCTATATTTGATCTTGGAATATTACACTTACAAGATTGTTGTAAGCTTTGTTATCATAGCATTTTACTAAGATGCATAAAGTCACTACAATATTATTGAGAATATATTGGAGTAGGGTGCTATAAATGTATGGCATTTGCAGTCTCAGGACAATTATATCTCACCATTGTTCCCCTGCTTTTATGACAGATGCGCCTACCATCAAAGCCATATTCCACTCTTCCAATTTTTTCCCTGGGACCTTCTGCTTTACAGAAAGGAGAAAGCTTTATGAGGCCTGATAAAACTCCCATCAGCCATCATAAGTCACCGAAGGGCATGCCAAGGTAAGTTATGCTTATAATTAATAATGGGGGAGAGAGACAGACAGATAGACAGATATTCATTTCTTTCTTCTTTCTCACCTTTCATCTTTCCAATTAATGGACATTAATGCAACTAACTCAAGTTAGAGGTGGAGAAGAAGCTAGAAATACGGAGTTCAAAATGGCTTTCTCCAGAGATTATGGAGAAAGATTCCAGTTAAATTCATACCTTGGAATTTTTTCCTCCCAATATGGAAGAGGCAATTGGTCAGTCACTTGAAGTGTTCCCAACACTTCAATTCTAAGCCCCCACCCCTACCTCTATCTCCTGCCCAGTCACATGACCCAGAGTATATCTATTTCTAAAGGTTGAGAAAGAATCCTAGAAGTTATGATCTAAATGTTTTCCCTATCTTAAAATAAATAATATTTTAACAAACTCCTAGGCAGATCTCAAAAGGACACTTCCCTTTCCCATTCCTGTTAACACCTTCCAGAGTAACGTTCTGTGAAGAAGGGAGACAACCAAGCATCCTTGGAAAGTTTTTGTGCATATATATATAAACCTTTTTGAACCTTAAACCCCTGTGCCTGAAACCATCATCTCACTTACATTAAGACTCCTGAGCTCTGCCAGTCCTATATGGAACAGGTAACATTTCTGAAAACACTAGTATGATAGTCTTGGTTTACAGTCTGTTATTAGCAACCTAAATTTTAGACGATCACAATATATTTCCTTATATTATTGGTGCCAACAAAATGACCTTTGTTCCTTCCCTGCACAATCTAGTAATTTACATCTAGCTGACTCATGATGCCTAGATGCCTTTGTACCAAATAGGCAAGTCATGATGTGATCTATATGTCAAGCTCACACAACTGGGCAAGCTCAGGAAAACTTAAATGAAGTGTCTTTAATACTAGTATAATACACAATTTTGGAAACTGCAGGAGTTTCCAAACCTCATTAGTGAGTTCATTAAGACAGAGTCTGTTGGAATATTTTGAATTGTTTCTTGTCATCTGGATATCATGCTGTTTATGAGCTACCAACAAACTCTTATTTCTTGGTTACATATTCCTTCCTCTCCAATCTGTCATACCACATGTCTGTCAGAAACCATCTGTCTGACATCCCATAGGAGTCTTCTTAGTAAGGAAATGGATTTCTCACCCAAGGATAGTTCTCTGCAGTGTGAACATCTGCCTTATTCTTGAAACGAGGTCTTCCTTTCCTCAGTCTCTCAGATAGCAAGAGGATTTTTTTGGGATATGGGGCAATGCTACCACATCCTAGAATAATTTGTCTACACATGCTGTGGCTATCCAAGCATTTCCACTTCAGCCATCTTGGTCTTGGAACAGGGTTGCTTCCTGGGTGCCATTTGCTCATTGCATTAAGTGTAAATTTATCTCTACCAGACAGATAGCCATACTTTTGACACTGTAATAAATTGTGGGGGGAGGGAGGGAAGAGTATCCTTCCTTGATTGGTTTTCTACTTTCCTTATAGGTGAGTGTGATGTAGCTGTAAGAATCTCAGGTTAAATGAAGGATGTAATCTTTTGTATCTCTTTTAGCCAGTTTTAAATGTAATTTCAAGCTGTAGTAAAATGAAAGAAAATATACTTTTCCTGCACAGCATGATTTAATATAAAATATTGTGTATTTAAGACTCCACAAGAATTTTAAAAACTCCAAATGAGTAGTAACTGTATCATAACAAGATATAAACTGTAGTAACTAGTATCATAACAAGATATAAATTGCTTAATTTATATGCCACAGCTACATCCTATTTTCATTAAATTTGCATTTTTCCTTTCTTGAATATATTTACTGAAATACCTTAGCCCTTCTTGCCTTCTTTTATAATTCATGTCTTAAGTCTTTCTTTTCTTACAAGCAATTTTTTTCCTGGGGATTAAATATTCTGATTATATAAAATTGGTTATTTTTGTGTTGATGGGTGATCTTGGGCGAGTCACTCTCTCTCAGTCCTCAGAAGGAGGCAGTGACAAACTTCCAAAAAACCGTGCCAAGAAAACTGCAGGGACTTGTCCAGGCAGTCGCCAGGAGTCAACAGTGACTCGAAGGCAGAAGCAAACAAATTAATAAAATGACCTTAAGAAATTCAGGTGACTTATTTCAGGTTTCTTCTCTTTACTCCAAATGTTAAGAACTGGAAAATCTTGAAAAGGTTTCTGAAATTCTTTAGAACAATTGGAAAGATGAATGGTACTAATAAGATAGGAATTGTTCCTTTATTTTTAGGTTGTCCTCAAAGTCCAAGTCTGTAGATAAGTCAAATGAAGAACCATTTTTTCCAAAAGAACTCATGGAGGACTGGAGCACCATGGAGGTGTGTGTGGACTGCAAGAAGTTCATTTCGGAAATCATTAATTCAAGCCGCCGCAGCCTCTCTCTGGCTAACAAACGAGCCAGATTAAAAAGAAAAACACAGTCATTCTACATGGCATCTCCAGGCACTTCAGAATACTGTCCTTCTGAGAGGACTATCAATGAAATCTGAGTCTTGTGCCTTTCTCTTTATTTACTCTTCATGAGATCCTGAGAAAACTCCTCAAAACCAGAGCATCATTCTTTCCTTTGTTCTACTTGATCATTTACATTTTCATTAGCTTATTGGTTTCCCTGCTCTATATAATTTATAAAAAGAATCAGAAATTGTCCTACCCACCAGGCCAGTGAATAAGCTTGTTTTACTGGAGGAAAGCAACTATACTAGATTGTTGTCTACTTGTATATGTTTAGTGTACAAAGGAAGTCTTTATTTGTATTTTTCCTATTTATCCCTTAGTTATTTTTAAGATGAGTGTCTATGTATGTATATATATATGTAGATAGATCTAAAGAAAAACTAGATTATGGTGTTAGTACATTTGTAAACCATATTGGCATTTGCTACCAATTAAATATTAATCATATTTTGTTAATTTGACGTATCTAGTCCCCTATTGTACAGAACTTGATATCTTATAGCACAAGATTAAGAACGATTTGTTGATATGCTGGAAATGGTTGGTTGATCAATCCATACCATCTCAGTCTTAGTATAAAATACTGAATAAGCTGGAAGCCTGAATGGGTAATTATTTTCCTGCAGCTTCTGCTATACTATAATAAAATTAGTGTGTTCAAAATAATATTTTTTCTCCTATTTGGAATGTAATCTGAATATTAGTAGTAGTGTTACCTGCAGCTTTTATAAATAAACAAACAAAACCCTTTATAGAGGCAGAATGCAATATAAGTTTAGTTTTTAATATGAATGAACTTTTGTAAACTAGGGTTCTCTGGGTAATAATCCTGAGAAAGTTAAGATAAATATGTATATTTGTTTTATAGAGCAATACATAAGTACTGCTGTAACTAAGAATATGGGAGCATGTCTATTATTAACCCCATTTTTATAGGGGTAAGTATCTTGGCTGTAAAGATTTTTTTCCTGGAAAAATTTGGGACAACATGTCTCGGATTAAGAAGTGTTTTTGTTTCCTTGTTTTCAAAAGGTTGGAGAAACACTGAATGTTTTCAAGTTAAAATACTACTGAACATCACATTTTTGCACTGTTTTATAGTCAGATTTTTTAAAACAAAACTGGAGCTTAGTATGGAATTGGGTTATTTTTATATATATAGCAGCCCATTTAAACTGTTTGCAGATCATCTGTGGAATTACTCTGCTATGTTTTAATGACCTAGTTTATGTTTAGAATCAAAATACAATATATGATGGAAAAAAGGTTGCATTTTTATATTGTAAAGGGAATGAGTGACATCTCAGTTCACTTCCAAAAATAGATAAAATTTTCTTATATCAATTACTAACCAGATATTTATTTATGAAATATACTATCAAAATTTATTCTGTCATCTTAATCCTTGAGCATTAATATTTTGATTTGATTATTCCTTGAATACCCAAACAGTTTACTGTTACATTACCTAACTGAAATTATGAATGTTAAATTTAATATCCAGAGATCAAGAATTCATCTATTTTGGGGATGAACATTGGGCTCCCATAGAAACTGTCAAAACAAATTGTAGATGACAAACATATTGTGATGAACTAACTATATAAAAAAGTAACAATAAAAATAAGTCAGCAATCTTTCCAGGAAAGAGGCATGATTATGCAATATCCCAAATAAATATTAAATATATTAGGCATAATTTTAGAAAATTAAATAGCTAAAATCTCATGCATAATACAACAAATTTTGAAAGATCTGATGATCCTACAGGATCATAGATATTTAAAATTTATTGAAAACTATATGTTAGAGTTGTGACAACATGAGTGATTACTGACAAACTCCAAGATAATTAATAATCATTCCTGTTAATCAGCAAATAATTTATCTTAGATTCTTTGCTCTCTTTAACTTAAAATCTACATACACATATATCAAGGAAGCAAAGTATTGCTCTATCATCAATCTGATAGTCCTTATTACCCTGATTTATCCAGAATCTTTCCGTATTGTACATTCACTTCCAATGTAGCTGATCTTCTGGCTATATCACCTAGTTCTCATTACAAAATAAAAATAGGTTATTTTTTTCTACAGAAACCATCTTTTGAAATGTAGGCTACAATACTTCAATAAAATTTCATAAAATACTAGAGGATTTTATTAAATTCTCTATCGGCAAAGATTTTCCATAGTTTTCACATTTTTTGTGTGTTTTATGTGGGGCCAAGGAGAACACAAAAAGTTAAGTATTATATTAATATATAAATTTATTTCTTAGCAAATTCTGGTACGTGAGATTAACCTGAATTTTTAGGACAATAGTTGGATAGTTGCCTACATATATTTGATGTACTAATGAAATGAATGAATTAAAGATTTTGTATTGGGCTGCACAGGAGAAATATAGGTAATCCTCAACTTAACTACCACAATTGGAATTGGAGTTTCCATTGCTAAGTAAGTTAAATGAGACACCCAATTTTACAATCTTTTTTGCCACAGTTGTTAAATGAACCACTGCAGTTAAGGGAATCATGTAGCTA
The DNA here is from genome assembly GCF_028640845.1 of Ahaetulla prasina. Taxonomy (NCBI): domain Eukaryota; kingdom Metazoa; phylum Chordata; class Lepidosauria; order Squamata; family Colubridae; genus Ahaetulla; species Ahaetulla prasina. The sequence goes on along the minus strand of NC_080541.1, from coordinate 62,882,245 downwards.
TTAAGCAAATTCAGTTTCCCCTATTGACTTTGCTTGTTGGAAGCCAGCTGGGCAGGTCGCAAATGGTGATCACATGATCCCAGGACATTGCAACTATTGTTAAAATACATGTTAGTTGCCAAGTGTCTGGATTTTATTTTGATTACATGACCATGGGGATGTTGCGGCAGTCGAAAGTGTAAATCACCTTTTTTAGTGCCTTTGAATAGTCCTAAAATGAATGGTTATAAGTTGAGGTCTATCTGTATTCAGCAGTTGTATATAGACAATGTTTTACCAATTTGTACTAAAAAAAAGTTTACCCCAAAATTCCATACTTCAAGCTGAAAAATGAATAGACAGTTGTAATATTTTCCATTTTTCTGATCCGTAACTACCCCTCTCATAATTACATTTTGCTTACATTCACAATATAAATGTCAGAACTGATTTAAATAGCTTATTTTCTGTGAAGGCAAAGCCTACTGAAGAAGAAATTGTATAAATGAAAATCTACTACTTCCCTTTTCCCTTTTTCTTTACAGCTGGGTTTAAATCTATTTATAAATTATCCCCTAGTGATTGCTTATCAACATATGCTATGTAATTCAAAATCAGCTCCTTATGAAAGGTCCCATAAATTAAAAAACATCCATTCATAGGAACATTGTCATCTGACTGGAATTTTATTAAACTGAGGCTTTCTTCTCTACCTCAGATAGTTTTTTTTAATTTAAACCCAAGTTAATGCTTTGCCAACGCACAGATTCTTCTACCAGTTTGGCTGCTTTGAAGGTTTTCACAGTGTCTCTGCATAAGAAAAAGTTTTCAAAATATTTGTCCTGAGACTTACAGAGAATATGGCGTCAATGCAGAAGGGTATTTAGTTTGTACTGGTCCACTTTGTGATTGTTTTTTAATGCTTTGCACAAATGTCCTGTGCCTAATTGGTTGGGAATATGACAAAGCTGTTCTACAAGCCAAATGTTCCATGACTGCATGCTTTCAAAAGAAAAGTACACCCCAGGAGGGAAAAATCAAACAGAAGACTTGGATTACTGTATACTGATTCTGAAAGCACATTTGATCATCATGTGATGTGTGTCAGAGTTAAATGAACCATTTGCAAGTTACATATTTGTTATTTGCATTCCTATGGTTTATATGATTTCCCTTTCCTGTTTCCAAGATCAATTCTTGCCAAAAGTGGGAAACTTAAAAAAGATCATCACTAAACTTAGATCTGGCAGCCACCACACTTTCAAACTAATAAGAGAATTAGATGAACTCTTGGGTGGGTCAGAATCCTATCCTACCACTCACTAGGAAGGGACATCAAGCAAATGTCTTTTTGCAGTTCCGTGCTATTCACAAGCGAAACATAGGAAACCTTAAGACATTCCAGCATCTGACCTTGTATCTCAATGCTGTGATCTGCACTAAGCTTCAAAGCCCATTGGCATGTATAGAACGGTACACTTTTTAAATGCATGAAGATATGTAAAATAAGAAAACACAAGGTCACTTTAACGACTATGGATTGGATACCGAAGTTTGGATTTGGCTGAATCCGTAGGGAAAAGCCACAAATACACAGCACAATTCTTTTTGCCAATGTCTATTTCAAAATTTGATCTGAAAGACTGGGGAAATCCTAAACCTTTTAATGAGATGACACAGAGAACTGCTATAGAAATTAGGTACTCAGCTTTCCACCAGCAAGAACCCTTTGCTGGAAGCTGCTGCTGGCTGTCAAGAACAATAACTCTTCGCTTGTACAGAGATTCAAATTACGATAATTTGATTTCACATTTTAGATTTTGTTCCTGACTGAAGACTTTTCTTTTTGCAAATGAAGATGTTGCAAAAAAGCTTTGAGATGTATTTGTAGGGAAATTACTGTCCTTTTTTTCTTCATTGACTTTCTTTTGTTTTGAATCTTGCTTTCTGAGAGGGCTGTGCTCACCCGGAAATTCATCCAGGCCAATGGCAGAAGAAAACCATATCGTAAAAATAGGAGGAACAAATGAAAATCAAATGCATGAAGGATTATTGGAGAAAGTTGAGTTTATTAGAGCTGGATTTAGAATACTGAGTAAAGCCACGTATGTTACAGTGATATTTTTAAAATGATAAGGCTTCATCCCTTGATTATTCTCAGAGAGTACTTATTGCTGCAGTGATGACTTTATCTTGCACTATAAATGAGAAAACGGTGGTAATGAAACAGAAGTTATACAGGCTTCCTCTCTGCCAGTAGACAATACGTTTGGGGAAACAAGTCAAAATCATTTTTTTTATTTTTTCCCTACTATCTTCTACATAGCTGTTTTTTAAAAAACAAAAAAAATACAGGTCACCAAAAGTCAGGATGCTTACAAGGAAAAAAATTGCACACTTGTTTAGTTTTCTTTATTGTATTTCTGAACCTGCAATGGTACCTGGCAATGATCTGAAAAGGAAGCACAACTATAAGTTCTTTAATCTACCTTATGTCACCATGCTGGCTACCCTGATGGATAACGATTTGTAAATGAAAAAGGCAATAATTCTTTTTCTGCTTGTTTTCCTGTTACGTAATATTCACCTGCAGTTTATGGATTATTAAACTCATAAAAAAGTTGTAATATTGTTTCTGACTCATCACCTGAACACAATTATCTATTATATGCACATACACAAAACTAACATTTTCAAGGAGTGGATAGCCTGGATAGGATAAAACTCAAGGGAAATAAGAATTACCCTTGTTGGTCTGAATGTATGGTTTCTAGCTTTTAGGAAAAAATATAAACACCATTTTATGTACTCCCCATTATTTTAATTTGTTTCATACAGTAGGTCACACAAAATTAGGGAATATGCACTCCTATTTTTTAGTTTAGTGATTCATTCTAGAACATTTGCTACCCTTGCTAGTGCTTTTTTAGTTTTTATGACTCAGCATATGGTTATCCTGTTCAACAACTGACATAAAAACAAACTGCTTTTTTGCCATCTCTAGGTGGGTCATATTAATTTATAATTTCAGAAATTATGACATTTAACACTTAAGATCAAATGATTTGCTGCTTTGTAGAACTCACAATCGAATCACAAAATAATGACCTAGAACAGAGTGCCTCACTACAGTAATGTTATTTGAAAAGAAGTTGCTGCCTTTCATTAATCATGGCAGTTTTCTACGTTAACTAAAAGAATGTAAACCAGAAACTTTGATGTGACTGTCCAAAACAGAAAACAAACTAAATATTTTCCAATAATCAGTCTACTCATCTCTATTAAAATCAAGTTTTCTTTATTCTAGAAACTGGACCCCATTATCAGGGAAGATAGTATTTTTCTATTTGAATAGCCAATCCGGTAGAAAATAAAATTTGCACAGATGTCTCTGGTCATGGCATAAACAGTTTCATCGATTCCAAATACTTATACATCTTTTGAAGATACATAGCTTTGTCTTAATTTATACTGAGGAATTTTTAAATGCAAACAAAAAACACATGCAAATAAGGAAAAGGTTACAAGGCCAATTAAGGACCAAATGGATTCAAAGACAGTATAAACTAAACATTTGAACATGCAACTAACATTGGCAGATAATGAACCTGAAAAGACACCTGCATACATTCACTATTAGTTGCTGGAAGTGGTGCAGAACATAAAGGTTACACTTCTTTGGTTAAACTGAAAATACAATCTTAAGACTATTATTTTCCTTGCCAATTCTCCTTGATCTATTTTACTCTGTTAGAGTATGAGATGAAGTAAGCTGGAGATCAGTAACATTTTGCTTTTCCTTTCTTTTAGTGAAGGGCTTCGTTCAGCAGGGTTCATAGGAAATTTCCAAATCAGTAAGGCAGCAATGTTGCATCCATCAACTTGCACATTTTGACACTATAGACCCTGTTGATCTCATTCATACATAAAATAATTATTCCTGCCATTAGTGTTGCTAATTATATAGTAATGCCAACAAATGAATGAGTAAATGTAAAATGGTAGTATAGATAAATCTATAGACTGGAAAAGCCTTGCCAACAGAAAGAATTTAGCAGGGTTACGGATAGGGAATAGGATTGTAGTTTTCCCATAGTAAAGGCATTCTTCAGTTTGTGTTTCTCTGAAAAAACTCTCTGGAAATAAAACAATTATGTGCCTCACACCTTCCCCTTTTAAAGCTTTGAAATTACTCAAATATACTATTGATTTAAAAGGTTTCCTGCTTCCAATTTCTAGAGAAAATACCACAAAGCAGGTTTTTATTCTTTAGTGAATTACTTGTAGAAAAATAAAAACTTAAATTATATGAAATGTAATGATATACAAACAAAACTTAGCTTTAAAAATGACTGAAAACTAATTCTATTTCGTGAAATCTTTGTAATATTCAAGCCAATTTTTACTGCATACGCTCTGAGATACATAGTTACAGACTCCTTTCATAACTTAAAACAGCTGTTCTCCAATTTGTCTTCATTACTAAAACTATTTCTAATTTGTATTAGAAATAACATTCCATTGAATTTTGAAATTCAGAACCAATATTTGAACTAACTTTATGAAGGCTATTGGCTCCAAAGACCAATAATTTGAGTTTCACAATATGTGAAAGATACAGTTCTATGGACAGGATAAACCCAATTCTCAAAGCAGGATGTGAAATACAGACTGGTATAGAAAACCTTTTTGCAAATTTTCTAATCCATGATGTGAAATAATGAGTTAAGCAAGCAAGTTATCCTAAGTGTATGAAAATATATCTACCGGCTTTTTATTTCTAGTATTTCCCTCTGAGGTATTAGTTGGCTTTTCACAAATGATTAGAAAAAATCCATTTCAAAATAAATAATGCACTAAATATCAGCTGGCAAGAAAATATTCAGATTATTATTTTGTAGCAAAATACCTGCTCTATTTTTAGCAGTGCTTTGAATATAAATAAAGAGGTAAAATGTTGGCATTTCTTGTTCAGCCCTCTACAAACAGTGCAAAAATAATACCACAGAAACCTGAAACAAATTGTAACTTGCCAAGGAGCACTGCTTGGTATATTCTCCAAACAGGCTTCTTTAAAACAAGAGACCATGCTGAAAAATTAAGGAAATTAATCAGAGCATGCCTCTACAGTATATCTCTTCTGGATCAATGTTTTTCAAACTTGGTAACTTTAAGATATCTGGACTTCAACTCCTAAGTATAGATATCTTAAACTTGTTCAAATTTGAAACACATTTTGGACTGGTATTCCATCCTGCCCCCTCAAATAAACACTGAAGATGGCATTTAATTTCATTTTACGAGATACAATGACAATAAAATAAATAGCCACTACAGATTGACAGAATCTCCATATTTTGGTACCTGTGTACTTCACCAAAGAACTACAACTGTACTTAAAAAAATAAATGCTAAGATTCAAGCAGCAAAAACAGCAGCACATTCAAAAGTGTATTCACTTAGCTCTTTATCAAAACACAGCTTGGTATTTATGTAGCTTAATTTTCAATCATTCTTTCAGTTTGAAATCCATGTAAATAGCTTGAATTTGAGGTCACTGTCCTGTGGAGAATTAGGTATCTATATCTTGAATCCATATAAAAACATAAAAATAAGCTTAATTATAATGCAGTGGGTCCCCCAAATGCTTCAGTGTTAAGAAAAAAAAAAGTCTTCTGTAAAACTGGTTATAAGTTAACAGACCCTCTCATTCTCTCTGCCTGCCTATATACCGTATGTATATCAAAAAAAGTAAGGAGTATTTGCCTCAGCAACAACAATAACAAAAAATTAAATGGAAAAATAAAGATTGTGACAGTTCATCAGTTTTCCATTGAAGCAGCTGCCATTGTTGATTTCATACTGTCTCGTGTTGAAGTTAGTTCACCAATCACCCATTCTAAAGCTTCACGCCCCTATAATGGAAAAAGAAAAGGTTATTTGACTGACTGGAAACAATTCTAAGCATGTAAAACTTTCCTCTGGCAGAACTCAAAAAGTTTCAAAAGCAAAGCAATTAGTTTCTGAAATTACTGAAGATTATGAAAAAGTTTCTATAATATATATATTATTATATATATTAATAATATATTGCTTGCACCTCCTTCTCTTAAGAAATGTCATTAATTTTAACTTCTTTTGAAAATCTTTAATTTTTAACCCATGGACACAATTTTTATGTAAAAAATATGCCCTTGCCAATTAAATTACAAGATTGCATACCAAGAATGGCAATGAATAACTTTCTCAATCCAGCAAATCAAATATGAAGTTTCAAACATTTCTTGATGACTGTTAAAGACAGATTGATTTACAAATATTTCCAGAACAAAACATATCAATGACCCAAGTTCTAATCAAAAAGTTGTGATTTTTCCCCCCCACAAACCACAATAGTAAGAATACTGGAATTACTATACTTGCCACTACCACACAATCTCATCAAAGAAAATACATTAGAGTATCTTTTTGCTTTTTCTAAATGAGAAAATTCCTTGCTCTGATTTCTTTTTCTCCCTTCCGGAATTTATATAATACTTCAAGGGCTAGTCCTAGAAAATAATGCTACGTAAGAATTCTACGGTCCCTGAGTCCTTCAAAAGCCAGTTTTAAGCTCAAAAGCTCAGACCTCAGGAAAAATTGCTAGTTATTTCCAACTTTGAGAAATTCCCTAAACACCAAAGATTAAAAGAAGACACTACAAAGCATGGTGAAGAACACAATGGGCTATGAATCCAGAATCTTCCAACAGGTTCACAGCCCTGCAGTTCTTGAAATAAATTTCTTCTAAAATTTTAATTGAAGAAATGTTTTAAAACTAATAAAAAATCCTACCTAATGTATGATTATTGAATATTCATATATAGCTAGTGCTGTTTTACTAATATTTTGATCTTTGAAGTTAATACAAAAACTTGTACATCAAGGGCACTTAGGTAGATTATAAATAGCTCAACTAAAGTGTTACTTCTAGCTCGAAATGATTTCCAATTAGTCATTTATTGCCACTTAGATAAACTTATAGAAAATGAATAACTGCCAATTATGTTCAATAAAATTTCAGACTTTTTAAAGTATCATAAATACTTAGAATCAAATTACCTTAGAGAGCTAAACCTACACCTAAAAGCTCATCAACATGAAGTAACAGTCATGTCATAAGTACACGCAGTGAATTAACTGGCAACAATTTACTTGCAACAATTTGTCATCAAGCGCTAACCATATCCAAGCCTATCTTTTTTTAATGTAATCAAGATCAACTACGTTCTACCTGCACATACTCCAGATACCAAGTTTACTATAGTTCTGTAAAAATATGTGAGGTAGGAATAGAAAACTTTATTAGAATTGCTTACCTATGCCCCGCTTACTATGACAACGGCAAAACCTACGACTCAAATCAGGAATTTTGCTTTTATTAAAAAAATAATCAGATGGTACTCTGTCTTCATCTGCTAAATTATTGTACTATTTGCATGTATTGTCCCTAAATTGCAAAAATATGAATTCTTAATAGCAGTTTAATTATGTGAGGAAAAATGCGCCAAGTAAATATAGCAGATCCAAGGCTGAGCCTTAAGAACTCTCCATACTCCAACTTTAGGCCTGCAACAGTATAACTGATCCTGAATTTATGATAACTTATCTGCCATGACTTTTCCCAAAAGAATCTAGGGTGAGGTCATTATCTAAATTCAGTATTACAGTATCTCTTAATAAAAGGCTTAATGGTAGAGAGATGACACAAATTGCATAATTATTAAAGAGCATCCAGATCAATTATATATTTTCTCAGGTAGTTTCACATTTTTGCAAACTATATTCATTGTTAATATTTCCATATTTTTTGATGCCAGCAAACATTTCAACATTTTTTATTCTAAATCAACCATCTTTAAACTACTACCTATCTGAACATGCTTCAGCTTTGCAAATTACACAGTTCAGATCTACTTTTAAAATTTCTAAATAAAATCTTTTTAAAAATGATGAAAATTAATCATCAACATAGAAAAATAACATGCTGAAAGAAGACATTCACTGGTTGATTGCAAAACACAGCGTGAACTGTTGCATTCTTACAGTGCAAGATACTTGCAATATATCAATTTTCAGAAATTTTAAATATTACTTCAAATCTCTCATCTATGTCAACAAAATTCCAGGTTAAATAAAATTTGGGGATGTGTATTTAAATAAATTCTAGGAAGTGAAATAACAATTTGATTCCAGCAAATTCCAATTATACTGATAAATAAGCGAATGTCTGAATTCCGAAGTTTATGTTGCAATGAACAGTTACTCTTTCATTTCTAGCAGTTGAAGGAGACACATAAATTAAATTACTTTTAATTAAGTTAGTTATGGGCAGAGCAATCCTGACGAAGAATTCGTTTGCAATGTACTTCCAAGTAGTGTATTAATATACACTGTAAGCAAGCAGATTTGCCAATAAACATGCACCTTTAATATGTTTATGCATATGATGGTAGTACAAAATTGACACATTAATGTTTTTAATTTAAGGGCAACTAAAAATATACGGTGAGCATGTACCATTTTCATACTATATACACACACTCCAAAAATCACAGTTTTAAAAGAAATTACAATATTGCACCATCTTTGTATAAATTTTAATTACCTATAAATTAGGATATTAAGCAAAGAAATTAAATTATTCTATTCCAAGTTGATAAAAAAATGTAAAAAGGGCCCTATCTATATTTATTTCTATAGATAACTGACAATTTTATCAGAAACTAAAATATGTACCTTTAAAAACAAGTTATTCAATTGGAGACAAACAAAATCAATACTTTTATTTTGGAAAATATTACTTTATTAGTGTGAATTCAAGTAACATCTCAGTTAATGAGCTGCAGTTCATCGCATTCCAATGAACAGCAACTGGTTCTTTATGCCATTCATTGTATTAATCTAGATACAAACATAATTATAAATTATAACTAGAAAGTTCTAGTTTTTCCTTATATGGAAGGAGAATGAAAAAGAGAAAGCTGTTTTAATCTCAAGAATATGCTAATCATTTTAGGTTGAATTAGATGCAAGTGGAACCAAAAGGTTCTGTATGACTGTTCACTTAAAAAGCACAAAAGCTGTCATTTATCTGTAAATAATGAAGATAACAATATCTACTGCGTTTATCCAAAGGAAGACAGTGTTGAATTGAAGACAAGGTTCCCCAAGGCTACCAATTTTCAAAATAAGTAGATAGAAAAATATATTTCTAGACAAAATTTTGTGCCCAGGGTTTACATTTAAACCAGGTTAACTCACCAGCTGGAAATTTCCCACATTGCCAATAAATATGAGTGTTTTACAGGCTTGAATATGTGATGAACACAAAAAAAATCACACTCCAGAAATAGGCAAAACTGGGGCTACTGAATGAATAACTTTCTAAAATCAATAGACTGTAAGGCAAATTAATCCATTCATCCATCCATCTGCATATATCAAACATTCTGTCACATAAACCACTCTCCAGATGAAGAATCATATTGGAAGGAAGGAAGGAAGGAAGGAAGGAGACGAGGTCAAGGAAGGAGGCAACTGTTGGTGAAGGAAAGAAAGGAGAGAACTATTTAGATGTCACAAGAGTTACATTCATCAGACAAGTAGCCCTTTCTAAATAAAGCCCAATCTCCAAAATGATAACTTTAATTCCAACCCCCTAATTATTTGGAGGAAGCAATCTTGTCTTTCTATGGGGTAAATACAGTACATACAGCCTGACTTAGATATATCATGCCATGTATGTAGTCTGCTACCTTCCCCACTTCTTTCCCACTGCATTGTCAAGAAAGGCAAGGCATGAGATGTAAATAACCTGAGAATTGGCTGCTCCCTCATGAGGATGTTTTGGATAGCATCCATCTATCTCTGTCAAATTCTAGCAGCTGGAATCTATATACTTATAGATTACAATCAGAGTACACTGATTGTATTTGTACAGCTTTTAGCACAAGCTGTATTACAATATTCTGTTAAGAGATCACCATGCAGAAAAATCTATGTAATTGTTAAAAGTTGATAATGACTTCTTGGCACATAATCAATCAATTAACTAAATACAGTTGGCGTCATATTTCTACAGCAGTCTTGCATCTAGTCTTGCAATGCCCAGACCTGAAACATAATCCATCTGATATGACAGGTACTGATACAATAGAGCTCTTCAACCGATTCAACATAAAAATGTCAGAAAAGAAGTTTCCTCCAGTATTCTAATAATCTTTTTTACACAAAAAGCAACAACAAAGAATATAAAAATAACTTTAAATTGTTCCCCTTGGATTAAGAATCTTCCTATGACAAAGTATTTAGAAACCAAAGGAGCCCTGATTCCATAATTAAGGAATTAAGGACACTGTTCCTCTATATG